>NC_031982.2:1384546-1684546 GCF_001858045.2 Oreochromis niloticus | reverse complement strand
TTAGCAAAGGTGGTAGCAATGTTTGTTTTACTGTTGAATTTTCTTACTTGTACACAGTTTTCTACGTGACAAACAAGTAGCTGAAGAGGCATAGTCACACCACAGGTCTTGCACTGAGACTTCGGCATTTTGCTGAATTCTGCAGCATCGTGTGGAAGAGGTGTAGTATCAATTTTTTCTTGGAGAGGGACAATATAAAGTGTATTTTTTCCATTGTTGGTGGCCATCTTGAGCGTCTTGGCTGTGTAGCCTTGTGTTCCCTGAGATACTAGAGAGAGATTTCTCTGTCCGCTACCACCTAGAATATGGAACAAAAACCAAGTAAAACGCATTCGCAATACAGCAATGTTCTAAAAGTTGAGATAATAAAGTACAAATAAATCCATAACATTATGGAACACGACTCTTGTATAGCAATGTCTTTAAAAACTACCTTGTAGCAACCTATACTTTTCATTTTTAAACAATGCTTAAAATGTTAAATGAATCACTAGACCAAAACAATATTTCATTCATAACTATATTCCGAATATTCAAGTTTTTTATTAAGTGGTGCTGTACTGTTGATGTTATACCTGTAAACAATGGAAGTGTATTGATGTGCATCTTATGCCTTTATTGCATTTCAATCACAATGCGCAAAAAAAAGTGAGTTAATCTAAAAAAAAAGACCATGCCTACAAATTTGAAAACTAAATAATAAAAGCCATATCAGTGTTCCATGAGTTATTCTTGGAAGAAGTGTTAGAAATGTTTTAATTAGACACAAAAGCTTCTTCTAAAACTTATCCGGATGCTTTTGGCTCTAAGTAAATGTCTTCTATTAACTCAGATACAAAGTCGGGGAGTTAAAATGACTTACCTCCTGCTTTATACAAGAGCCATCCACCAGTTAGGGCCTTCATCTTCGGATACTCTTCATGCAGAGCTATAGTAATCTAAATTAGGGTTAAAAGAAATCAAACATTTCCTCATGATTAGTTTGTCAAGTAAAATTGTAACATTTTTCAATTTTAATTTTGAAATTTAAAATTAGATTTTTTTTGACATGATAAAGGCATCTAAAATTGAGAAAAGTACTTCTTCATGATCAGCATTGTCAGCTATGCTGAGAGTTCGCCTTCCAAGTCCAGCTTGAAGAAGTCGTATTTCATTCTTTGGGGTTTTTGTCGTGGAATCAGGCAAAAGACAGAATTGCAACTGAAGGTTGCGAACTGCATGTATGACATTACTAGGAGCTGGGAAAGGCCTCGTTCCTTTGGATTGCCTTCTTTGAAACATTGTTGGAAATGACCTTTAAATAAGATTATACATTTGAGGCATTAAACACTTTGCCAATTTCTTCCAAATTAAAGCAAGACTACTCATCTGATTGGAAAAGTACTGCATTACTGTTAAGGCGAAATGTCATAATGATGTTTAACGAGGATCCAGGTGCATAGGTAATTTGCAGAGTTGTTTAAATAAAAAGATGACTTACATAAAAGAGACTAAGAGTAAAAGCTGAACACACAATAGAGACAAATCATGGATGCAGCATTTTACTTTTGTGCATGCCAGGTTAAAGCCTATGAATTATATTTTTAAACCAAAACCAAAGAGTAACTCAAAACCAAAGGGTTGCTTGAATCCAGTATTCATTATATCCTTGTCAGTACAGATGTTGTGTCTTCTCCAGAATACAGGGAAAAGAATATTAAAAATATGAACAACTGAAATGCAAACATAATTATCTGGGCTTCTACTTTACTGAATATCTTAGATTACTGTTCCATAACACCCCCCCCCCAAAAAAAAGAAAGGAGTAGCATTACTGGCAAATGTCTTTTTCTTTTTACCTTTGCGTTTCTATTTGGGTGCTCACTCAATTCAATTCAATTCAATTCAATTCAATTTTATTTATATCGCGCCAAATCACAACAAAAGTCGCCTCATGGCGCTTTATATTGTACAGTAGATTGGACAATAATACATACAGAGAAAAACCCAACAATCATATGACCCCCTATGAGCAAGCACTTTGGCGACAGTGGGAAGGAAAAACTCCCTTTTAACAGGAAGAAACCTCCGGCAGAACCAGGCTCAGGGAGGGGCGGCCATCTGCTGCGACCGGTTGGGGTGAAAGAAGGAAAACAGGATAAAGACATGCTGTGGAAGAGAGACAGAGATTAATAACAGATATGATTCGATGCAGAGAGGTCTATTAGCACATAGTGAGTGAGAAAGGTGACTGGAAGGGAAAAACTCAATGCATCATGGGAATCCCCGGCAGCCTACGTCTATTGCAGCATAACTAAGGGAGGATTCAGGGTCACCTGGTCCAGCCCTAACTATATGCTTTAGCAAAAAGGAAAGTTTGAAGCCTAATCTTGAAAATAGAGACTGGCTGTGTCCCAATTCAGGGTATGCACGCTTGAAGTACGCACACTACGCGTACTACGTACGGTGCGTACTACAAGTACGGGAAGTGCGGAAGTGAGAGGCTTGTGAAATGGGCCGGTCTAGCCTTCGTCGCGCTGTTCAGGTTGCCTAGCAACCATGATACTAACCGCGAGAAACGTTTCATACAGCTTTGTGTGACAGAAATGAAGGAGAAAAAATGTTTTGTTGGTCATTCATTTTTGTCATGACATCACTTTGATTAGTTGAGACCACAGGACTGTAAAACATGATAGTTGGGCTTCATTTCTGTACTGAACAGTCATTTTAAGATTAGTTAGTAAATAATAATTAGCTAATGTTGTTCATGAGACTAAAGTCATCTCACTGTGGTAATGTTAATATAATATGGACAATATTATATGTATTGTCAGATTTTATATATATATATATATGTGTTGTACCTCGTCAATCTCTAGCTGTGAGAGCAGTCCCTTCTTTCGAATGTTGGAACACTGAGCTACTAGTTGTTTCGCCGTCATTGTGGATGTTGGGTATCGAAGAATCCATAGGTCCCTCATCCTATTCATGTAACCCTTCCGCCAGGGTTAATTGCGTAGTAGCATTCCAACAACGCCCTGTTTTCGTCTCTTGCCCACCGATGCCTTCTTGTTCCAGTAGCCCACTTGTCGTCAGGGTCCTGATCTGAAGGTCGGACGGTCCTGATCCCCAAGGACCCCAAGAAGGGACCGGTCCCATCCAACTACCGACCAATAACCTGCCTCAGTACTACATGGAAGCTCCTGTCAGGCATCATATCGGCTAAGATGAACAGGCACATGGGTCAATACATGAGCGGGGCACAGAAAGGGATTGGCAAGAATACCAGAAGCGCAAAACACCAGCTACTGGTAGACAGAACAGTCAGCCGAGACTGCAAGACCAGACTGACCAACCTGTGCACAGCCTGGATTGATTACAAGAAGGTCTATGACTCAATGACCCACAGCTGGATACTGGAATGCCTGTTGGCGTACAACACTAGAGGCCAACTCCAAGCCCATAGCACAAGTCACCATCAAGTGCGGGATCTACCAAGAAGATGCTCTGTCCCCACTGCTGTTCTGCATAGGCCTGAACCCCCTCAGTGAGATCATTGACAAGACTGGCTACGGATACCGACTACAGAACGGAATGGTTGTCAGCCACCTCCTGTACATGGATGACATCAAGCTGTATGCCAAGAGTGAACGAGACATCGATTCACTGATACACACTACCAGGATATACAGCAATGACATTGGAATGTCGTTCGGACTGGAGAAGTGTAGTCGGATGGTAACAAAGAGAGGGAAGGTAGTCAGAACTGAGGGGATTGAACTACCAGAAGGCAACATTGCAGACATAGAGGACAGTTACAAGTACCTGGGGATCCCGCAAGCAAATGGGAACCATGAAGAGGCCGCTAGGAAAGCTGCAACCACCAAGTATCTGCAGAGGGTCAGGCAAGTCCTGAGGAGTCAGCTGAACGGTAAGAACAAGATCCGGGCCATCAACACCTACGCCCTGCCCGTGATCAGGTACCCTGCTGGGGTAATAGGCTGGCCAAAGGAGGAGATAGAAGCCACTGACATAAAGACAAGAAAGCTCCTTATCATGCATGGAGGGTTTCACCCCAAGTCCAGCACCCTGAGGCTGTACGCTAAGCGGAAGGAAGGGGGCCGGGGACTGGTGAGTGTCAGCACCACAGTCCAGGATGAGACAAGAAACATCCACGAATACATCACGAAGATGGCCCCAACTGACAGCGTGCTCAGTGAATACCTCAGGCAGCAGAAACCCAAGAAAGAGGAGGAAGGCGAGGAACCATTATGGAAGGACAGGCCCCTGCACGGTATGTACCACCGGCAGATAGAGGAGGTGGCTGATATCCAGAAATCCTACCAGTTGCTGGACAAAGCTGGACTGAAAGACAGCACAGAGGCACTAATCATGGCAGCACAAGAACAAGCTCTGAGTACAAGATCCATAGAGGCTGGGGTCTATCACACCAGGCAAGACCCCAGGTGCAGGCTGTGTAAAGATGCCCCAGAGACAATCCAGCACATAACAGCAGGGTGCAAGATGCTAGCAGGCAAGGCATACATGGAACGCCATAACCAAGTGGCCGGCATAGTGTACAGGAACATCTGTGCCGAGTATAACCTGGAAGTCCCAAGGTCAAAATGGGAGATGCCCCCAAGGGTGATGGAGAATGACCGAGCTAAGATCCTGTGGGACTTCCAGATGCAGACGGACAAAATGGTGGTGGCTAACCAACCGGACATAGTGGTGGTAGACAAACAGAAGAAGACGGCCGTAGTGATCGATGTAGCGGTTCCGAATGACAGCAATATCAGGAAGAAGGAACATGAGAAGCTGGAGAAATACCAAGGGCTCAGAGAAGAGCTCGAGAGGATGTGGAGGGTGAAGGTAACGGTGGTCCCCGTGGTAATCGGAGCACTAGGTGCGGTGACTCCCAAGCTAGGCGAGTGGCTCCAGCAGATCCCGGGAACAACTTCGGAGATCTCTGTCCAGAAGAGCGCAGTCCTGGGAACAGCTAAGATACTGCGCAGGACCCTCAAGCTCCCAGGCCTCTGGTAGAGGACCCGAGCTTGAAGGATAAACCGCCCACAGGGGTGAGCTGGGTGTTTTTTTTTGTTTTTTTTTATATATATATACAGTGTTGGGGAGTAACGGAATACATGTACCGCCGTTACGTATTTAGAATACAAAATATGAGTAACTGTATTCCGTTACAGTTACCGTTTAAAAAGGTGGTATTCAGAATACAGTTACTTTGTTGAAATAAATGGATTACACGGCGGTACTTTCCTGTTTCATATTGTCGCGGGTCAGGATTATTTGGGTTTGTTTGACAGCTATGTTCTGTTGTTCCAGGCGGCAGCGTTACGGTTGCCATGGTTACAGGGTGACGCGCTCTCTCTCTGCGTGTTTCCTGGGTGAGAGAGCGCTTTTTAGTTGTTGTTGTTGTGCTAAGCTAAAAGGCAGAATGCTACAGGCATGGCCCTAAAGAATGTAGCCTCATGGGCAGTGTAGTCCGTGCTGCAGGGAGAATGGACTGACATACACGTTATGTGTCTGTGAGCGAGGGAGGGAGAGAAAGGAAAAGTCCGAGCTGTCACGGAGCAAAAACAGGAGCTGGAAGCATGTAAATATAATAATAACCACTGCAGCCAAGAAGAGTGCCTGACGAGCCCATTTGTAAGTAAGCTATTAAGACTCAACTGTACACTGTGTTCGTGTTTTCCTCCGGAAAAAATAAGTTCCGTTGGAGCAGCCTTTCAACGCCTCTCTCTGTCTCTGGCAAGCAAAGTTGACCCAGACAACAAAGTAAAGCTAGTTTTCGGCTACCAGCCCGACACGGAACCCACTGTATTAGCCCGAGGTCCCTTTACTACTGTTCGGAGCCGCAGACCTTCAGTAACAGTAATAAATCACAGCAATAGTACATTCACGTAGTTGTAAACAGCATGATAATATATTAAGTAATCCAAAGTATTCAGAATACGTTACTCTCATTGAGTAACGTAACGGAATACGTTACAGAATACATTTTGGGGCATGTATTCAGTATTCTGTAGTGGAATACATTTTAAAAGTAACCTTCCCAACACTGTATATATATATATATATATGTGAGCTTGAACTCTGGGTCAAAGATGCAAGTAGCAGTTATTTATATTTCCTATCACCTTAAATCTTCACTCAAAGACAAGTATCTCTGACAGTGTATATACAGATGTATTATATATAAGAGACAAACATTGTTCTTTCAATATGTTGGCATTACTAAATTTGGCTCAATGCTTACATATATGTGTAAAAAGAAAATGTACGAGCTGTGATAACTGTTTCTGATAGAATGAAGAGTAGACTGATATATGAAATATTCCTTTATTAGGTGAGAAAATCAGACCATGTCATAACTGCTTTAAGTCATACAGAATAGATATCAGAGCCTTAAACAGGCTGACTTCTGCTAAATGGGTCAAACTGGGCAGAAAGTCTACAAACACATAACATCCTTATAGAATATGATGTAACACTATAGATCAACTTAGCCCAGAATATATAAAGCATATAAACAGTTACAGCAATATGATGCAACAAACACAGCAGTGCTACTAATCCAAAATACTCAAAGCTTCATAGAACTGAAACAAACATTTATTTTTAGCTCCATTCTGCTGCTGATACATACTTTAGGTTTCTGAATATTAAACTTGTTGCTGCCTTTCATAGTGTGTAACTTGAAGGCCCTGAGTACTTTCTCCCACACTGAAAACACTGGGATGATAACATTATTTGAACATTACCTAATAAGACTGATTCAGGACAGACAATTAGTTATGTTAAACTTTCCTAGCAGTCCTTCACAAACAGGGAACAGTCTGTCTATTCTCTCCATCTGTCAGCTGCTGCTGGCTCTTCCTCCTCCTCTTCCTCACACACTGCTGAGTTTGTCCTGGTGGATCATCAGGGGTGCAAAGCCTCACAGATGATGTGCAGCAGTGGCTCCCTCAGTCTGTCCTCACTCTGGACACTTGCAGTTGTCACACATGGAAATCAAATGTGTGATAAGCTGCAGGATTCAAACACAAGTGTAACTTATAAATACATGTTCATACTTTTATTCCACAATCAGAGAGAAAGAAACAGAGAGAGAGTGCAGGACAGGCAGACAGGTGACAGTCTCAGGTGTACACACTGCTACAAAACAGCACAAGAGAAGGAGGATTTAGTGTTTGTGTTATTACGAGTGCTAAACAAGAAGAGTTCCCAGATGGTGCAGTGGACACATGTGTGACTCCTGTGATTAAAGCATCTTTCTTTCAGCTTAACGAGTGAACCGTCAGCTCGTTCAAACACACGTTAAAGTCCGTTTGGCTCGACACCACCGAACAGAGGCAGCAATATAACATAGCTAACATTAACAGTGCAGTGAATCCTGCTTGTGCCGTCATATTCAGGACTGCAAACCGAGCAGCATCACTGACTTTCAGCTTGTTGTGTTTGTGGATTTATGACTGACTTTAATTATCCATAAAATCATCACACTCTCTGTAAGATTAAGGTCAACTATATATATATTTAGACGTAGAGGCTTTAAAACCAAGTTACCGCTTAAAGTACAAACATCGCTAATGTCACATAACTTTGCCGAGATGTGGCCAACAGTAATGTTTTAATGTTCTTAAACATTCGCACATAAATAAGTGACATAATATTCAGTACTTACTTTTGACAGTTCACTCTTCGGCCGCTCCCTTCTGCCGTATTTTGCGGCAAAATTATCCACACCCACCGCCGCGCTATGGATTGTGGGATATATGGGACCATGAAGCGTGCACCGGACCATGCTTGATATTTGGGGAAATCGACGGCGCATTTGGAGTACACTTTGAATTGGGACAGCCGTCGTCGCGTGGCGGTGACGTAATCGCACTTGAAATGCGTACTTCAAGCGTGCAGACCCTGAATTGGGACACAGCCATAGTGTCTGTCTCCCGAATCCAAACTGGAAGCTGGTTCCACAGAAGAGGGGCCTGAAAACTGAAGGCTCTGCCTCCCATTCTACTTTTAAATACTCTAGGAACAACAAGTAAGCCTGCAGAGTGAGAGCGAAGTGCTCTAATAGGGTGATATGGTACTACAAGGTCATTAAGATAAGATGGGGCCTGATTATTTAAGACCTTGTATGTGAGGAGCAGGATTTTGAATTCAATTCTGGATTTAACAGGAAGCCAATGAAGGGAAGCCAAAACAGGAGAAATCTGCTCTCTCTTTCTAGTCCCTGTCAGGACTCTTGCTGCAGCATTTTGGATTTGGACATCCTGATAATAATGAATTACAGTAGTCCAGCCTGGAAGTAATAAATGCATGAACTAGTTTTTCAGCATCACTCTGAGACAGGATATTTCTAACTTTAGAGATGTTGCACAAATGGAAGAAAGCAGTCTTACATATTTGTTTAATATGTGCGTTGAAGGACATGTCCTGGTCAAAAATGACTCCAAGGTTCCTCACAGTGTTACTGGAGGCCAAGGTAATGCCATCCAGAGTAAGAATCTGGTTAGATACCATATTTCTAAGACTTTCAGGGTCGAGTACAATAACCTCAGTTTGATCTGAATTAAGAAGCAGAAAGTTAGCGGCCATCCAGGTCTTTATATCTTTAAGACATTCCTGCAGTTTAACTAATTGGTGTGTGTTACCTGGCTTCATGGATAGATAGAGCTGCGTGTCATCTGCATAGCAATGAAAAACTCTTGGGGTTTGCTGAGGCACTGTCGCTGTAACAGATGTGGTTGCAGTTCCACTCCTAATATCAGACTGGGAAGTTGACAGAATTCCCACAAGATTCAGTATAGCCTTCTCTATTGCAGTCTTTGGCTCCTGTTGAAAATATATTTATATGTTATTGAACATCTGCATCTTCATTTAAACAATACCATATGGTTTCCCGATATATCCCTATTCCCTATTTCCTTATTAACCTAATATTAAAATAGTTAACAGTATAACTAATAGTCATGAGTGAGAGTTTAAAAGAACACTAAGGAAGCTTGTTAAGCCATAGTTACAGTAGTAGAAGAAAATTGAAATCAAATACTTTATACACGCACATATATTTGTACTGTCAGCGGTAATCTCCTTAAAATGACGTTAACCAATTTTCCGTTAGCAAGTTTGTATGGCAAGCCATTAGTGCCAAAATTCGCCACTTTTCTAACCCGTTTGGTTAAGAAATGGCATAAAAAACGCCGTTTAATTATTCAAAACGCCGAAAAAAACGGCGTTCTGTTTCGACAAACGCCGTTTTTTCTGACTCGCACATGGCGCCCTGAACGCACCATCCGAGTGATGTAAAAAGCGGCGTTCAAAGACAGACGGAAACGCCGTTTTTTCCGCCACTCAGCAGAAAACGCCGTTCAAAGATGCATAAAAACGGCATTTTTTTACGGCGTTCTGTGCCAGCTGTAACGGCGTTTAAAACGGCGTTTTATTGAAATTATGCAGGGCACTCCCCATGGTTCCCTCATCCAATTACTTTCAACTCATGTCACCCAATCAAAGAAGAGGAAGTGCAGACCACACTAATGCATCACCGATTCACCTTGCTGCTAAGTGATTGCCTATTCAGTACCAGTGCTTGTCACAGTATTGACTTGTATTATAATCCCACTATGCATTTTGATGTGTTTAAAGCATGATCAAGCAAACAAACGACAGAATACTTTTTCTGAAACCTTAACTGTGTTACCTGTTATGGCAGCTAACAGGTAATGAGCAGAGCTAGCTCTGCTCATTTCTGAGCTTCTTTCTTATTTTCCTCTTTACTTCTCTTAACCTTTAACTTATGTCTTAGCAATCAGATTCTGCCGTCATGCATTACCGCTCCGTGCTAGTTATGTTGACTTTTCTCTTCTTTTGTCTTCTCTTTTTTCACCCGTATTTAGACACTGTGCATGGCTCCTTTGTTTACGTTAGGGATCAGCTGTTAGCGCTGCGCTACCGGCAGACAGACCCTACGTCCCTAGTGAGGGAAGAGGCGGGGGTGATGTCTCCCGAGAAGGACACCTTACACACCATCTCTCCTTCCTGTAGTCACTGTAAATGTGAGATCGCTCCCTGATATGATTGAGGAGCTAATGACGCTAACCCGGTCACAATGGCAGTACCCCGACACTGCCCGGTACTCCCTCTGTGAGTAGGCTGCCCGGCTTCCAGCTGCTGCGGCCGGACAAGACGAGAGACAGCGGTGAGAGGAAAGGAGGGGGGCTGGCAGTGTTTGTTAAAGACAGTTGTGGTATCCCTGGGCACATTGCTGTGAAAGAACAACTCTGCAACAGAGACATTGAGCTATTAGCCGTTAGCATCCATGGAGGCAGCCTGTGACTCTCTGTGGTCCCCAGACTGCAGACGCAATCTCCGAGAGCTCTTCTTCTAATATCAGGGGACTTTAATCATGTCTCGCTGGACTCCACACTGCCCACCTTCACCCAGTATGTGACCTGCCCCACCGTAGGCAATAAAACATTGTACTTAATGTATGCCAATGAAAAAGTGGCATACAGTTCATTACCTCCCCCTGCCCAGGGAAGATCTGATCGTAATCTAGTGCGCTTTTTCCCTGTGTGCAGCACTTAGTGTGCACGGAGCCACCAATCACCCACGCAGTGCAGAGATGGTTCGCGGAGGGCATAATCAAGCAAATAAATGACAGAATGCTTTTTATTTCATGTCGACGTGCAATTTATGTATAGTTGACCGTGAAATTAAAGCAGCGATCACTTGGACTATTCCGTAGCACCCCTCTCACAGTGGTACATCCCTCCAGGTAACCATTCACAAGTTTTGTACAGTAGAGCGGGACATTACGTTTACTCTCAGCGGAATTCACCGGAGAAGGCATATACGTTCCTGCACTGCACTGGCCTTCACCACGATTAGTATAAGGTAAGAATGAATACATTTTCTTTTATTCTTATTTCCAGTACAGTAAAAAACTCATTAATTTACAGTTTCAGAGCCCGAAACTGTGTCTACTTTCATCTTACAGTCCAGCAACAAAGAACACATTTTCGTTTCATACTTTTGTTATATGGTGGCCGTCACCTCGGCCACCATTGATTACGTGGCTCTAATATTAGAGCCACGTAATTGCGCATTGATTTTCCGGTATGGTTGTGCGTAAGTGCTGCATATAATACAATATGTTCAATGGGAGAAACTTAGTTATTTAACTCTACAGCCGAGTAATTATCCCAAGAGCCTTTTTCTAGTAAGCAGGATTAACAGGCTGTCAAACCATGAAGTCATAGTGCAACACCAAGTTGCAATTTCAGTAAACTCATCTGAATTAGATCGTGACAGATGTTCCGAACTTTCAGCTTTTGATGTCGATCCTTATAAGCACGCATGTGCCTTTTTAAACGCATGTATAGTTGTATCTACAATACCAGGATTTAGTAATACAGTGGGGTATACAAAGAGGCAAATGAGACTGTTAAGCAGTCAGTAAACCCGACACTGCAGACTGAAAGACAAAATACATTAACTGAAAACTGACCTTAAATATGAGTGCGGGAAATCCGCAGTGAAGAGAGATAATAATATTGATTAGGGAGAGAGGACGCAGCTGGGAGAAACAAGACACAGGTGAATTGAATCAAACAAGTATGACCAGCGGAAGCAAAAGCAAGTGCACAAAAGACTAGAGGTCAACAATATAAAGCAGTAACCAACTAAAGATAGGACACAGAAATGCAGACTTTGCACTAGGAACACAGAATGGCAGGAGAACAGCCTCAAAGAGTAAAGAAATGAATAAAGAACAGTATATGCAGAAAATAAAGAATAAAGTTAAAAGACAGCGTGGTCTTCAAGAACCCAGAGTACGATACAAAAATGTCATTTTATTCAAGTGAACAAAACAATGTAGACCATGTTCATTTTGTTAATAAGTTGGAAAAAAATAAAAACTAATGACAGCATTTAAAATAAAAAAAAGATGAATAACATAGATGGGAACATTCTGTACAGGGAGTGCAGAATTATTAGGCAAGTTGTATTTTTGAGGAATAATTTTATTATTGAACAACAACCATGTTCTCAATGAACCCAAAAAACTCATTAATATCAAAGCTGAATGTTTTTGGAAGTAGTTTTTAGTTTGTTTGTAGTTTTAGCTATTTTAGGGGGATATCTGTGTGTGCAGGTGACTATTACTGTGCACAATTATTAGGCAACTTAACAAAAAACAAATATATACCCATTTCAATGATTTATTTTTACCAGTGAAACCAATATAACATCTCCACATTCACAAATATACATTTCTGACATTCAAAAACAAAACAAAAACAAATCAGCGACCAATATAGCCACCTTTCTTTGCAAGGACACTCAAAAGCCTGCCATCCATGGATTCTGTCAGTGTTTTGATCTGTTCACCATCAACATTGCGTGCAGCAGCAACCACAGCCTCCCAGACACTGTTCAGAGAGGTGTACTGTTTTCCCTCCTTGTAAATCTCACATTTGATGATGGACCACAGGTTCTCAATGGGGTTCAGATCAGGTGAACAAGGAGGCCATGTCATTAGTTTTTCTTCTTTTATACCCTTTCTTGCCAGCCACGCTGTGGAGTACTTGGACGCGTGTGATGGAGCATTGTCCTGCATGAAAATCATGTTTTTCTTGAAGGATGCAGACTTCTTCCTGTACCACTGCTTGAAGAAGGTGTCTTCCAGAAACTGGCAGTAGGACTGGGAGTTGAGCTTGACTCCATCCTCAACCCGAAAAGGCCCCACAAGCTCATCTTTGATGATACCGGCCCAAACCAGTACTCCACCTCCACCTTGCTGGCGTCTGAGTCGGACTGGAGCTCTCTGCCCTTTACCAATCCAGCCACGGGCCCATCCATCTGGCCCATCAAGACTCACTCTCATTTCATCAGTCCATAAAACCTTAGAAAAATCAGTCTTGAGATATTTCTTGGCCCAGTCTTGACGTTTCAGCTTGTGTGTCTTGTTCAGTGGTGGTTGTCTTTCAGCCTTTCTTACCTTGGCCATGTCTCTGAGTATTGCACACCTTGTGCTTTTGGGCACTCCAGTGATGTTGCAGCTCTGAAATATGGCCAAACTGGTGGCAAGTGGCATCTTGGCAGCTGCACGCTTGACTTTTCTCAGTTCATGGGCAGTTATTTTGCGCCTTGGTTTTTCCACACGCTTCTTGCGACCCTGTTGACTATTTTGAATGAAACGCTTGATTGTTCGATGATCACGCTTCAGAAGCTTTGCAATTTTAAGACTGCTGCATCCCTCTGCAAGATATCTCACTATTTTTGACTTTTCTGAGCCTGTCAAGTCCTTCTTTTGACCCATTTTGCCAAAGGAAAGGAAGTTGCCTAATAATTATGCACACCTGATATAGGGTGTTGATGTCATTAGACCACACCCCTTCTCATTACAGAGATGCACATCACCTAATATGTTTAATTGGTAGTAGGCTTTCGAGCCTATACAGCTTGGAGTAAGACAACATGCATGAAGAGGATGATGTGGACAAAATACTCATTTGCCTAATAATTCTGCACTCCCTGTAAATGTTCACAGTCTCAGTACTTACAGTGATGACAGAGTGTTTCCAAAAGTGCTCAGTCACATTTTTCATAAGACTAACATGGAATTTTTGATTTATTTAAATATATAAACCTGTTGAAAGTAATAATTTAAATTTTTGTCTTTGTAGGATCACAGTAATGTATAGATTTCTAATACAGTCCAAGTTTGTCTACGAAAAAACACCAGCAAGCAGGGTATGTCCTACAACTGTCGTATCACTGTAAATGACTAAGACTATAATCGAACTCTCTTCCTTAAACAACGAGAAACATGAAGTGTACTCAGGAGCAGATTCGAGCGCAGGCTCAGAGTGAAGTTAACAGAAAACGTTCTTTACATCATAACCATCATCATCATTTATTTATATAGCACTTTACAAACACACCTGTTAGACCAAAGTGCTGTACAATATAAATATAAATATAGTAATAAAATAGAAAAAACAGACAAGTATGTGTATGTGATGCAAAAGGTAAAATTAAAAACAAGGCTAGAATGCGTGAATGTTAACTTTGAGTTCTACAACTAGGAGCAAAATGCTATGAACATGGACTACGGTAGTTCATACTAGGGGGAACAGTAACATGATCTGTGGCTGCCGGAGCTTGGCAAGTGAAACAGTGGTGTGAGAGTTGATGGTGGAGCGGCACTGTGGGACCCATTTTTGTGTTGTTACCTTATGTGTGCCGCTACGGGTCACCTTTTGTGTTTTTATGTATGGTGTGTTTATGGAAATGTATTGAAGATAAATGTAACTCAAGCCAGGTGTTTTTGGTCAGAACAAGCAGTTTGTAAACTCTGCGCTGTTATGATAAATGACATTGGATAAAGAGAAGCAAATAAAACTGATGAATACAAAAACAATCTTAACCGTACAAGACAAGTATAGCTTGAGTTGGGCTGTTACAAGTTTAATTCATAACAGTTACATTGCCTCACCCCTGCCATCAAACCCTTCAGTGGCTTCAAGTGTAGGCATAGCCTCTACAGGTACTGCAAGAGAGGGAAAGCAGAGTCAGGAGGGTCTTGGAAGAAGTTCAGAAAAGATCCAAATAGGCAGTCTGAACAGTCTTATTTGTTTGCAGGTGGAGTAATGCACGAATGGATAAAAAAGAGTGAGAGGTTATCAGCTGTTGAGGAGCAAATGGAGATCCGTGTCCAGGGGAGTGAGGCTATTGCGAGTGTGAAAGGTTGTCCAGGAAGTAACTAAGAAGACATGAACAGAGAGGTAAGTACTAGAGCTTTGAGCAACGTGAGGCCAATAACTAACATAGGTTAACAGATAATATGGCAAAGACTGGTTGTGAACGGTGGTCTTAAATACAGCTGGCTTAATTTGTCTCAGGTGGTGATCCTCAGAGGAGCGATGAAGTAGAGCAGCCAGCACCCCGAGTAGAGCAGGCACTGTGGAAAAATAGTTGTGACTCAACCAGACCATTACAAAGTATGGCCTGGAGGATTTTCATCTCAAGGTGCAAGAACATTCTTAATGACTGTACACGGCGGCTGCTGATGGACGATGTTGGGCCAGATGTGCTACAGTTAGCGTTAAGGAGGTATGATCAAAGCAAGATCGAAAACATTTAACATTTAAAATGTTTAAGGGGAATATGGCCTGAAAATATAACATGAATTAAGAAGTAATTTTTTGATATCTTTGAGGTTGGAGACAATGCAGAGAAGCCTTCGGTGGGCAAGAGGAAGACTGATCAATGTAACTGCGGCAGATCAACTTCTGCATGACTTGGCTGAATTGATTCAGGAGGTCGAACTGCCTACTCAGCATGGCCAACAAGGTAAGCACATATTGTGTCGATTCCTTGACTCATCAAAAGTGTGAAATAAATTATGACTCTGTCTTAACCTATTTTCCAAATACACCAAACGCTTATATATTTTCAGGCTGTTTTGGATACCAGGCACCAGTGGTTTTCAACAGAGGTAGAGGTAGATCCCTTTACCGTATCACTCGGGAACAGCTTTCATTCCTGAAGTCATGTGGATTCACTGCACCTCAGATGGCTGATATTTTGAATGTTTCACTTCGTACAATTCGAAGACGTCTGTGGTCAGTGACTTTTGAAACCAGTGCCATATCGCACCATCGGCCCTTGTGGCCAACACCAGTAGGCGGTAGGTGAAGTGCCTTGCCCAAGGACACAACGACCGAGACTGTCCGAGCCGGGGCTCGAACCGGCAACCTTCCGATTACAAGGCGAACTCCCAACTCTTGAGCCACGATCAGGGGCCATGAATAATTATTCATGTTCCAGATTACTTTGTCTTAATAAATGCTCACTCAACCTGACCTGCTGTTTCCTCTTTGATCCAGTTGGCAGGGATATCAATGTCATTACTTTGTACACGCTTAATAACAGATTAAATACTGTCCATCCATGTAGATTTTTAGCATCTACATGGATGTTAAAATCACCCACAATAATTATTTTATCTGAGCTGAGCACTAAATCAGATAAAAAGTCTGAGAAATCAGACAGAAACTCTGTGTAAGGCCCAGGTGGACGATAGATAATTACAAATAAAACTGTTTTTTAAATTTTCCTACTAGGGTGGTCAAGGCTAAGAATCAGGCTTTCAAATGAATGAAACTTCTGTCTGGGTCTTTGATTGATTGACAAGCTGAAGTTGAAGATCGCTTCAACCCAGCTAGGAGGAGGACACACTAGTTTTAACTGTGAAAAACATGACAAACATCTTAATCCTTATATTAAGAGGATGTCTCAAGCAGGCCAATGAGGGGTTAACCATAGTCTCAATTTCAAAGAAGCTAATGTGGCTGGGTTAAAGTTTATTTGATTCAATGCGTGAAGGAATATTGTCAACTGCAGGGGCGGCTCTAGAAGGGTGGCATGGGGTGGCAAGTGTTACCCTAAAATGATCCCTTGCCACCCCAAGTGCCACCCTAGTTTTGCATATGACAGTGTTGTTTATTAAAATAAGATAGCATTAACACTTTGAGCGTAGTTACAGTTAACAGTGAATATAAATGCTAAAACTGAATATATTGCATAGTGTTCCCCCCTCCACCATTATCAAATGGTTCAGCCCATAGCACTTTTTTCTTGTTGTCAGTAGTAAGCAATGCTTATGATTGTGCCAGAGCACATTTTGAACGACACCATGGGAATTTCAGATTTCACACAGGTGGTTGGTTGAACTGGAATGAAGGTGAGTGTTATTAACCCTCTGGGGTCCATGGACACGCTGCACCTCCAAATCACATGACTGATTTAAGTTGACACAGCAACAAGCTGCAGCCACATTGAGTCTTTCAGCCTGTGTTGAAAGTTTGGACTTCAAAGTATACACCAGTTTTTAAAGTTTCATTACAGGCCAGTAAATCCACAGTTATGATAAAAAAACATATATAAGCCATGCTTTTTTCTAAATACTGTCGTCACATTTTCTTTGTGTGTGTTTGTGTGTGTTTAAAAAAAAAGCGTTTTCTAAGGACAGCGCGAAAACAGTAAAGAAAGGGGAAAAAAGTCACCTCTTTCCTATTGGTGGAAAAATGTACCATGTCGACCAATTTTAAAAAAAAAAAGTCAACACATGGGATTTGGTTGTTTAGGAAGAGGGCACAGTTTTGGGAGTGACAGCAGCGGCAGCCAGACAGAAAGAGCGAGAGAGAGAGTTTTTAGATGTGGGAGATTTGCGACATTTAGGAGTGTGTAGTTAGTGTGTTGTGTAGTTGTTGTTTTGTTTTGTGTGAGGGCACTAATGATGTCACAAAGGCACATTGCAGTGTAAACACTGTCACCAAGTAGAAACCCAGCGGAGTGATACACCTGCTGTTGTCAGGCCTGCAGGTTTATCCCTGTGCTGTTCTCCTCTGTCTTTTGGTGGACCAACAATATTTTTTACTGGCACACATCATTTGTGGGGCATCTTATTGCGACACCTGATTGTTGTCTCATTTTAGTTTTAGTAATATTTTTAAGTGGTTGTACAAACCCCCACCCCCAAAAAACGCAGGTGCATTGGCTGCATTTTTAGATAATTAGTTGTATATGTTTACAAAATGTGTGCATGGACATGGAGTCTAAATTGTCCCCGCCTTCACAGCAAGGCAGGGAAAGTGACAAAGCAGACACCCAAGAAGTCACGTCTTGGTCTACTGAGGTGTGTGGAGAAGGAGTGAATGCCAGAGAATGTTCAAAAATCACACTAGTGAATTTGTATCCCACTGGACACAGATAGCAAACAAAGAAAATGTATGCAATCTTGGACGATCAGAGCAATTGATCGTTGACACGTTCCCAGTTCTTTGATGTTTTTCAGATCCAAGGAGAGAGTCACCCCTACATGTTAAAGACGTGTGCCGGACTCACAGGAGTATCAGGAAGAAGTGCTTCTGGCTTTATAGTAGAGTCAGTGAATGGAAAGGCAAGTCTTCCTCTTCCAGCACTCCTCGAATGTAACAACATTCCAGATAACCGCTCTGAGATACCAACTCTGGAAACTGCCTATCACCACGCCCATCTACGAAAGATTGCTAACTTGATCCCGCCATTAGACCCAAACGCCAACATACTACTACTGCTGGGACGAGACATGCTTTGAGTCCACAAAGTCTGTGAGCAAATAAATGGCCCAGATGACGCCCCATTTGCTCAGAGACTCGACATGGGTTGGGTCGTGGTAGGTGACATCTGTCTTGATCGAGTGCACAGACCCCCCACACGTGAATAGCTATAAGACTTTCATACCGGAGAAAAGGACGTGCAAGCATTTTCTGCCATGCAACAGTCAAATAACTGTTAAAGAGATATTCACAAAAGCTCTTGAGCGCAGTCACAGCCCCTCAAGCTTTCATGTGTCAGGATGTAATGTGGACAGCATTGGTCAGCAGGTTTTCACACGCACAGCGGATGATCACAGACTTGCACCATCAGTTGAGGATATGCAGTTTCTCCAAATAATGGACTCAGAGTTCTATCAGGGCAGTGACAATAGCTGGGTTGGTCCTCTGACTTTCTGATGGCCACAGCAACGGCTCCCCAACAACAGACAACTGGCCTACGATTGCCTCATGTCACTCTGGTGCACTCTTGAAAAACGACCTGAAATGAAAACACACTTTCTGGAGTTTATGGAGAACATGCTTACCAGAGGACATGAAGTGGCACCAGCTCTCAGTCAGAATCAGGAGTGCTGGTACCTCCCTTTGTTTGGAGTTTATCATCCAAAGAAACCTGCCAAAATTAGGGTTGTGTTCGACTCAAGCGCCCCATATGAAGGAGTCTCTCTCAACGACGTGTTGCTAACAGGCCCTGACTTCAACAACAGTCTTGTTGGGGTGTTAATAAGATTCTGAAAGGAGCAGGTGGCCATAACGGCCGACACTGAACAGATGTTCCACTGTTTTGTTGTCAAAGAGCGCCACAGAAACATTCTCCGCTTCTTGTGGTACAAAGATAACGACATGTCATCTGAAGTTGTAGAGTATTGCATGCGGGTGCACATTTTTGGGAACAGTCCCTCCCCCTCTGTCGCCATATATGGGCTGAAGAAAGCAGCAGCGACTGGTGAGCTAGATTTTGGGAGTGAGGTGCGGACATTCATTGAGCGAGATTTCTACGTCGATGATGCTCTCAAGTCATTTTCTACTGAAGAAATGGCTATACCAGTTCTCCAACAAGCCCAACAGGCTCTCGCTTCCTCAAATCTCAGACTAAAAAATATTGGAAACTTGGACCTGTGCGCTCAAGACTTGCCAGTGCAATGCAGTTTAGGGCTGCTGTGGAATGTTAACACAGACATTTTCACATTCAAAGTTGACAACGAGCAAAAAGCCTTCACGCGTAGAGGAGTCCTCTCTACTGTCAATAGTCTCTACGACCCCCTAGGGTTTCTCGCTCCAATCACAATTCAAGGGAGGCTGATACTCAGAGAACTTACTCAGAGAAACTGTCCACTTCAAACCAAACAGAAGTTGGCTTTGTGTTTGGAAAAACAAAGTTAGCTCCTCAAGCCGGCCTCACGGTTCCAAGGCTAGAGTTATGTGCCGCAGTGCTTGCAGTTGAAGTTGCGGAGCTGATAGTAGCAGCAATAGACATTACGTTTGACGCCATTGAGTACTACACTGACAGTAAAGTCGTGCTGGGCTACATCCACAAGCAGTCACGAAGATTTTATGTGTATGTGTATAACAGGGTCCACCACATCCATCCCATATGGGCGGTGCCTGAGAGCGAATGATTGGGATTGCCAGGTGTATCCTTGACCCTATGTTACAGGACTGCAAAAGAGCACTACTAACACATGAACTGTTGTCAACATTCATGGCAGAAGTCTGTGCCATCATGAATGCTCGCCCTCTTATTCCCATGTCCACTGATCCTGAGTCACCTCTCATCCTCATGCCGTCAATGCTGCTCACAAAGAAACCAGACTCAGCAACGCCACCCCCTGGTGACTTTGGAAAGGGAATACTTCTGAAAGAACAATGGAAAAGAGTAGAAAGTCTCGCTGACATGTTCTGGTCCAAAGGGAGACGGGAATACCTTCATACTCTTCAGCTGCGACACAAATGGCAAGACAAGAAACAAAGTCTCAAGGAAGGGGACATCGTTCTGCTCAAAGACATTCAGGTGAAGAGGAGCGAATGGCCCATGTCTATCATAACCAAGACTTTACCAGGGAAAGATGGACTTGTCAGGAAAGTCGAAGTAACTACTTCCCACTCAGGCAATAAGAAGACTTTCTCTCGTCCAGTAACAGAAGTAGTTTTGCTGTTGTACCTCGAAAAGTTTAGTGACTGACAATTTAATGTGGGCTTGTTATAATCCCAGGCGGGGAGTGTTATGTTACTGCTTGGTTAATTTTATGTTTTTATGCTAGTAAATAGAAGTTGATGTTTTCTTGCTATGCTGTTTCAAGATGGCCGCACCACATTCATGTCTTTCTTTTGGGTAGAGATGCAGGTGTATGGTCTTCCTGGGTCCCACAGACTATCAGCTAAAAAGAATAAACACATTAAAGTGCTGCACTTTTTTTTTTATTGAACTTTTAATTGCAAAGCAGGAAAACAACAGTCACGAACATATACATACACAGGACAGAGATGTACCTAGATGTATGGAGGTCGTGGGAGTCAAGAAAAAAAAGAAAAAAGAATAGCAACAGTGATAAACAATGAAAAAGGCTAACTGTTGGCTCTGCGCTTCCACAGGCCTCGCTGGTTTAGACACTTATTCCCATTAACGAAGCAAGACGAACAGCGATCAATCGATTTTTCACATGCTAGCAAGGGAAGGATCTCAGAGCAGCCCTTCTGCCCTCGGTCTCAGACCACTTCGAAGAAAGAGCTTCCCCTACAGCCTTTTATTCTGTGACACACAGTTTACAAAAACACCCATTGTAAAAAACCCCTATGGTGCATCATAACCCAAGGCATTGAGTGTGTATGTGTATTCATGTGCACATGAGTGTGTGCGTGTGTGTTTGGGGGTGTGTTTGTGTGACCTCCTGCTCACCAAAGGGTCATAAAGGCAGGAAGTTTACTAAACAAGAAAACAGAACCTTCACATAGGATGTGCCTATAATAAAACACTACAGCCTCCCCTACCATTCAACAGGCTGGGGAGACAGTCAGAAACAAAGGAATGTCTTTGATCATATAGCTTGAACCAAGACTTACAAATTTAAGTATAATAATGGCAACATTTAACAATTTGACTCCAACACTAACAATCGTCCCTTTGTTGCCAGGCTAAATCCCGTAAGCCCGATTTCAACCTCTGAGCGGACGGAGTCTCCAGATGGGCCAAAAGAGCCCATTATAGGATTTTAGGTCTCCGATTTTAGGTCATCCTCTACCTCCCTTACTTGTGGTGTCCCTCAGGGTTCAGTTTTGGGGCCTTTATTGTTCTTAATATATCTTCTCCCCCTCCAGCATACAATGGGCTCTTTTGAGGACATTTCTTATCACTGTTATGCTGATGATATTCAGTTGTACATCTCTTTTAAGCCCCAGGATTTATCTAAGCTTCAGCTTCTAAATGACTGCTTAGATTCCATCAAATGTTGGATGGCTGCAAATTTCCTCCAACTCAACAAGGGGAAAACTGAATATGTGCTCTGGACAGATTTTTATCCCAGATAGTAAAAGCCCTTGGTCCTCCTTCAGTGTATGTTAAATCCTCTATCAAGAATTTAGGTGTCACTTTTGACTCGACTCTCACATTGGATGGGCATGTGAAATCTCTGGTTCGGTCTTGTTTTTATCATTTAAGAAATGTGGCTAAGTTAAGCCCTATTTTACCTCGCCCTGAACTGGAGAAAGCTATACATGCATTTATTTCCTCACGCTTGGACTATTGTAACTCTTTGTTTATGTGTCTAAGCAAAGGTTCTCTGGATCGTCTGCAGGTTATGCAAAACGCTGCAGCTAGGCTGTTGACAAAATCCTCCAAGTATTCACATGCGACGCCATTGCTATTTCAGCTACACTGGCTTCCTGTTGAATTTAGAGTACATTTTAAGATCCTGGTCTTGACATTTAGAGCCCTGCATGGACTGGCACCAGCCTACATCTCTGATCTGCTACAGCCCTATGTCCCTAGCAGGTCCCTGAGGTCATCTGATCAGGGCTTACTTGCTATAAAACAGACTAAGATGAGAACTAAGGGTGATAGAGCTTTTGCCACTGTGGCCCCGAGACTGTGGATACTTACATTAAGAACTGTGGACTCGGTAGTTGTTTTTAAAAAACAACTCAAAACTCACCTTTTTAAAACTGTTTTTGGTTAAATTTTTGCCTGTTTTATATTGTCTGTTTTACCTTTTTATTATTTGTTTATCTTATGTGCAGCACTTTGTGATTCTGTCTAGAAAGGTGCTATATAAATAAAATTTTATTTATTTATTATTTATTTAATTTATTTCTACCATCCCATGTGCGGTAGAAAAGAAAAGGTTTGTCCATTAAGCGCTGTAGAGAGGGCTTCCACTGGCACAATACTTATCACAGTCTGTAGCAGGGCTGCACAATTACTCGTTAGAAAATCGCGATCTCAATTCATACTTATGTGCGATCTCATTTCCAAATGACAACGATTTAAAAAAAAAAAAGATGACGATTGTACTGCATTTTGATCCGGGACATAATCTGCATGAAAACAAGCGCTCACTCTTCCTGCTCAACAAATGACAAGGGCGGAGCCTTATACCACGTAATACCGAAGCCAGCTGGCAGGGAAAAAACAACGGAGAGCACGTGAGAGATGACGAAGCTGTAAAGGCCAAGAAAGTGACAGGAGAAAATCCGTCCCGGTCAACCACATCAATAACGGGAACCTTATACAGCGCTTCCCCATAGACGTCGAACTCCCGCAGGCACAAAGAAATTACGGAGGCTATCACGTATCACCTGACCAAAGATATGGCTCCCATCAACACTGTGCAAAACGAGGGATTTAGGAAAATGATCAACACCCTAGACAAACGCTACACAGTGCCGTCCCGCAACTATTTTTCAAATGTTGCACTACCTGCTCTATACACGCAGTGTCGAGCAACGGTGGAGACGGAATTACAAGCAGTACAACATTTTGCGGCAACGACAAAATGTGAGACATTTATTGTTTTTATGTTCATTTATTGTTTTTATGTTCAGTCTCAACTGTTACGAAGTTGATGTGCAGTTAATAAGTGCAATAAATATTTATACTGGAAAAGAAAATCGTGAGAGAATCGTGATCTCAATTCTAAGCAAAAAAATCGTGATTCTCATTTTATGCAAAATCGTGCAGCCCTAGTCTGTAGCCACTGGTTGATAGATGGAGCCTTATCAGAAATCCACAGTACCATAATGCACTTTGGAGCATAGTGTAACAATATGTGAAGGACAGCTTTGCTGCGGAAGTTGGCAGGTAGCTCATCATTTAGTCCTAACAAGCAAGTCCTTGGACCCAGATGCAGTCGGCAATTAAATATAATGCATAGCTTGTCTATGAGTGATCTCCAAAACTGTAGGATAACAGGACAGCTCCACAGACAATGAAAAAAAGAACCAACAGCAGACTGACATTTGTTACAGAGATTTGACAAAGCTGGAAACATTCTGTGCCTCTTCTCAGGTGTAATATAAAGCCTATGTATAAGTTTAAACTGCCTCTCCCAAATAGAATTGGATGCCAAGGCTTTAAAAGGTCGACAACACAACTCATCCCAAGCTTCAGCATCTATAACACCTACATCTGATTCCCATTGGCTCTTGATTTTGTTAGAGTTATCCATTCTAAGATCAGAGAGGGTGTTATAAATCTTTTTAGTTATACAGGGTGGGCCATTTATATGGATACACCGTAATAAAATGTGAATGGCTGGTGATATTAAAGTCCTGTTTGTGGCACATTAGTATATGTGAGGGGGCAAACTCCTCAAGATGGGTGGTGACCATGGTGGCCATTTAGAAGTCGGCCATCTTGGATACAACTTTTGTTTTTTCAATAGGAAGAGGGCCATGTGACACATCAAACTTATTGGTAATGTCACAAGAAAAACAATGGTGTGCTTGGTTTCAACGTAACGTTATTCTTTCATGAGTTATTTACAAGTTTCTCTTTGTTCACAGCCATTGACATGTCGAAGAGGTTAACACGTGAGGAGCGGATCGAAATCGTGTTGATATCTGGTGAATGCAGTAACCGGGTCATTGCAGCAGATTTCAATGCAAGACACCCTACGAGACCACCCATCTCCCATGCTACAGTTAGCAAACTGCTTGCTAAGTTTCGTGAAACTGGTTCAGTGTTGGTTTTGCCAAAATGTGGATGCAAGAAAACTCACTAATGAAGAAACATCAGTGGCTGTCCTAGCTTCATTCAGCAAGAGCCCACAGCGTAGCACGCGCCGCATGTCACTGGAGAGTGGCATTAGTCGAACATCCCTTTGGCAGATATTAGCTACTCACAAATGGCACCCTTACAAACTCCAGCTACTGCAGCATCTCAACGAGGATGACCCAGATCGGCGCACAGAATTTGCAGAATGGGCAAAACAAAAACTGGAACAGGACCCTCAGTTCACGCAGAAGATTTTGTTCAGTGATGAGGCAAACTTTTATGTGAATGGTGAAGTTAACAAACAAAACCACCGCTATTGGTCTGACACTAACCCACATTGGATGGATCCCTTTGGTGTGGTGTATGGGGTACAACGATAGTGGGTCCATTCTTCATCAATGGAAACCTCAAGGCCACTGGATATTTGAAATTGCTACATGATGATGTGTTTCCCTCTTTATGCACTGAAGCTGGCACGTTCCCTGAGTTTTTCCAGCAAGATGGTGCACCACCACATTATGGGTGCCAGGTCCGAGCATTCCTAGATGAACAGTTTCCTGGAAAGTGGATTGGTCGTCGTGGGCCAGTTGAATGGCCCCCAAGGTCTCCCGATCTGACCCCCTTAGACTTTTATCTTTGGGGTCATCTGAAGGCAATTGTCTATAGTGTGAAGATACGAGATGTGCAGCACCTGAAACTATGGATACTGGATGCCTGTGCTGGCATTTCTCCTGCGGTGTTGCTATCAGTGTGTGAAGAGTGGGAGAAGAGGGTTGCATTGACAATCCAACACAATGGGCAGCACATTGAACACATTTTATAAGTGGTCAGAAAGTTGTAAATAACTCATGAAAGAATAAAGTTACGTTGAAATCAAGCACACCATTGTTTTTCTTGTGACATTACCAATAAGTTTGATGTGTCACATCATTATAAAGCTTGGTGTGACTTTGGTTTTTCTTTTTGTGAGTAAAGGTGTGCCTTTACAAAGATGATTGTGAACCACAGTGGAAGCAGGTAGGGGTTCTGCCATTTTTGTTTCATTTTTGTTGTTCTCATGTTTTCTGGCTGGACAGGGAGCTCAGCTGTCGTATTTTGTTTTCTGATAGAGTGGGCTTAGTTTGTTTTTTAGCTAGAAAGGGTGTTTTGTTGTTGTTTTGGCCTTGGAGACCCTGATGCACAGAGCTTCCCTGTGTTTTACTTTGGTCCTAACTGGTTAACTTGTTTAATTGTGAAATAAACAGTGCTTTACTGTCGTTAACTTTGTGGCAGTTATAGTTTTCTTTTCACTTTGTGTTGCACCCCACCCCTGATACCTTGCTTTTAACTGGGATGTAACAGAGGGCTCTGTCATCCTACCCTGGAACACCACCAAGTCATTGGTTCAGGTATGTGGATGACACCTGGGTGAAAATCAAATCTCCGGACGTTTCACTGATCACATCAACAAGTTAATAATATGCTAGTCAAGATGGCACCTGTGTGTTCGGCACGCCGTCTATTGCTCTCTTTTATTTGTTTTGTTTTATTGTTTTTAGTTAACTTTGCGTTACATGTGTGTTGTACTTTTTCCTATGATCGCCAGACATTATCCATCCGGATGTCTGACCGGCCTGAATATGACAACCAAGGCTTTTTTCCTCCTTATCTGGAACCAATGCCACCGTATTGGCGTTCCCTACCACCGTCACCGGTTCTGCGGAAGCGACGCAGGAGATGGGGTAACCGTGGAGGTCGTCTTGTGAAGCTGAAATCCTGGATTTCTCATTTTCCCCATGAGCTCCGCTGCATCCGCCGTTTTTGTCCGAGACTCTTGGTGCCATTGCGTGCCTTGGATCCAGTGGACTCCTCGCTGGTTCCTGTTGTTGGGTCTTTCGAAAATGGTCCTGCAAAACTCTCTCCTCTACGACATATGCGCTGGCATGGAGTTGACAAGAAAAACCTTCGACCGGTGGATCTGGTTGCTAATGCCTCGGAAGTTTTGGACCCAGTTCCTCTCAGGCTGGGTCTAATAAATACTAGGTCGGTGGCAAACAAGACCTTCATATTGAAGGATTTTTTTCTTTCTCGTGCTCTGGATTTGCTCTTCCTGACTGAAACCTGGATTTCTCCCGGTGAGTTAAGCGCTTTCATTGAACTAGTACCCGCTGACTGTACCTTTTTTAATGTTCCGAGAGCTTCGGGTCGCGGAGGAGGGCTTGCTGCTGTTTTTAAGGCTCACTTGGACTTGAAGCAGCTTTTCCCTTCGTCTCGCTACACCAGTTTTGAACTCTGTTTATGTAAACTGGGCCACTCGCCTTCATTGTTATGTGCGATTGTTTATCGCCCGCCGAAATATAACAAGGTGTTTTTATCAGAGTTCTCAGAGTTTCTTGCTGATTGTGCATCACGGTATGACCAGATCCTCCTGCTTGGTGATTTTAACATACACGTTTGCTGTCCGGGGAAGCCCCTGGCCAAGGACTTCCTTGCCTTAGTGAACTCTTTTAATTTTGTCCAATCTGTTAGTGGTGCCACTCAAGAACGTGGTCACACACTGGACTTAGTTTTATCTTATGGTTTATCTGTTTGCAATGTACGTGTTGAAGATGCAATATTCTCTGATCATATGCCTATCTTATTTGATATTGCTCCTTCTAACGCTTTTGCAAACCAGGCTGCACCTGTTCGATGTTATCGTGCCTTTGGCTCTGATTCTGCCGAGCGGTTTTCTATACTGTTTGACAAATTAATGTTTTATGCCCCTGAGTTGCCCACTGCAGATGACCTTTTATATTTTGACTTTGCTTGTAAATCTGTGCTTGATATTGTTGCCCCTTTGAGACTAAGAAAATGTAAATCTAAGACTAGTCCATGGTTAACAGATCGTACCCGAGCTATTAGAAGACAATGTAGGAAATGTGAAAGACAGTGGAAAAAAGATAGATTGCATGTGTC
Organism: Oreochromis niloticus; assembly: GCF_001858045.2. Classification (NCBI taxonomy): domain Eukaryota; kingdom Metazoa; phylum Chordata; class Actinopteri; order Cichliformes; family Cichlidae; genus Oreochromis; species Oreochromis niloticus. Next base: position 1,657,228 of record NC_031982.2, on the reverse strand, counting down.
CCTGGAAGCCTTAAAGATTAGTTGGAAAACTTATCAGAGGGCAGTTAAGGCCGATAAACACTCCTACTTTTCTCAACTTATTTCGGCCAACTCTCATAACCCTCGTGTTTTATACAGTACGATAAATTCTGTACTTAACTTGGAGGGTAACAACCTTTTGCCGTCCTCTGAGGCTATGTGCAATAAGTTTATTACCTTTTTTGTGGACAAGATTGCTAGCCTGAGGCCTCTGATCCCACCTATTGTTGATCCGGCCATGCATGCGCCTTGCTCAAGCCTATTTCCTGCTTTTGCACAGATTTCACTGCGTGATTTAGAGGAGTTGGTGCTACATGCTAAGCCCTGTGGCTCCCCGAATGATGTTGTTACTCCCTGCTTTCTCCAAAAAGTATTTCCCATCATTGGACCTTATATCCTGAAAATTATCAATACTAGTCTGTTAACCAGTCAAGTTCCTAGTGGGTTTAAACATGCAGTCATACACCCCTTACTTAAGAAACCTGGCCTTGATAGTTCTACTATGTCAAACTTTAGACCTATCTCCAAGCTTCCTTTTTTAAGCAAGATCTTGGAGAGGATTGTACATACCCAGCTGTTGGATTATTTGAACGACTCGCAACTGTCTGAAATCTTCCAATCTGGTTTTAAGCCCTTTCACAGTACGGAGACAGCTCTTGTTAAAGTTACGAATGACATTCTTGTTGCGACTGATCGTGGTAAATATGCTGTGCTTGTGCTATTGGACATGACAGCTGCATTTGACACAGTGGACCACGACCTGCTGATCTCCCGCTTACATCACTGTGTGGGAATTTCTGATTTGGCATTGTCATGGGTAAAATCATATCTTTCCGAAAGGAGTTTTTGTGTCAAACTGGGACTGGCCGCTTCCTCTGTGGCCCCTCTGCTTTGGGGTGTGCCCCAGGGATCTATCCTTGGGCCATTATTTTTCTCGCTGTACTTACTCCCCCTTGGTGCGATTTTTCGTAAACACGGAGTGTCATTTCATTTGTATGCCGATGACTGTCAGCTTTATTTACCTTTTAGTCATTTGGATACCTCCCCATGTCAATCATTGCTTGACTGTCTTAGTGATATTAAATTATGGATGGCAAATAATTTTTTGAATTTTAATGGTCGCAAAACAGAAGCAATTTTATATGGCCCACATCGCTCTACTGATACCCCAGATGTTGATTTTGGTGATTTGACCTCTCATCTGAAAAGTTCAATCACTAATCTTGGTGTTAAACTTGATTCCGCGCTTACTTTTGAAGGTCATGTAAATGGGGTGGTAAAATCTGCTTTTTATCACCTCAGACGCCTGTCGAAGGTTAAGCCTTTCCTTTCCAAACCCAATTTGGAAACTCTTATTCATGCTTTTATCACCTCACGTCTGGACTATTGTAATTCCCTTTTAATAGGGGCCGGGTCGGGCACCTTGTCACGCCTGCAGTTAGTGCAAAATGCGGCGGCACAATTTTTAACCGGTAGTAGCAAATTCGATCACATCACTCCGGTTCTGGCTTCTTTGCATTGGCTTCCCATTGAATTTAGGGTTCGTTTTAAAGTCCTTTTATTGGTTTTTAAATCTTTAAATGGTCTGGCTCCTATCTACTTATCTGATTTGCTGAAACCACATGTTCCTCCTCGCTTGCTCCGTTCAGCTGAGCAGCTGTTGCTGTCAGTTCCTAAGTCGCGGCTGAAATGCAGAGGAGACCGAGCTTTTTCAATTGTGGCTCCGATGCTCTGGAATAACCTTCCCCTTCAAATTAGACAAGCGTCATCAGTGCAGGTCTTTAAGTCCAGATTGAAAACCTATTTTTATTCCCTGGCTTTTAACTCTGTAGGAAACTGACACCTTCTCATTTATTTTATTGTATGTAATGATTTTATCGTATTTTTAAATTGGTAGTTGTTATAATCGGTGTTGTTCAGCACTTTGGACTGCCTTGTGTGTTCTTAAAGGGCTATACAAATAAACGATGATGATGATGATGATGAAGTTCACCAGGGAGGGTATGAAAAGATGACAGGCTAGCTTAGACTGTGAGATTTCCATCAATATTGGGGGATATTTAAATGTCGATGTGTACTGTAAATCAAACAGAACACAAGCACACACACTAACAAGAAGCCGAATATTGAATAAAGGGTTGTGGAAAAGAATAAACACATTACAACGTGGTCTTAGATTCATAGGAGAGATCAGAGCTTCACTTGATGGTTGTTGTAGGAGCCATTTGTGTTTGTTACCTCATGTCTGCTGCTACGGGTTGCTTTGTGTTTGTCTGCTGCGCTGTTGTGATGTATGTTAATTGATGTTGGATACTAAAAGGAACTCCTGAACAACAAATGCAGCTACTGATGAGCAATAAATGTGTTAAACAGACAAGTTAAGTTGGCTGGAGTTATTGGACTTTCTCAAGATTCATTTGTAACTTCTAAATAAAAAAGACAGATTCAGTTTAGTTTTGAGGATAGCTTGAGCCCATCTCAGGCTACGTCCACACTAGCCCGGATAGATTTGAAAACGGCGTTTTCATCTGAAAACGCTCCGCGTCCATACGTTTTCACAGAGGTGTGCATCCACATTGAAACGGATGAAAACGCTTACGTTCCAGTCCTGCGCATGCGCAAAAGCAAGTGAGAATTAAAGAATTTGAAGAAAAGCTATCTGGAGCATGTACAAACTGATATTCATCTTTTTTAGGGCTGTCAAAATTGAGAACAATCAAAACAACCGCTGTATAATGCACTCTGATATCTTTGTTTATTTGGTCACATGACTGCATCACATGACTAAAATACGTCATCGTTTTAGAAAGTCTGCGTTTTCGTGTGTCCACACTGCGACAGCTGCGTTTCGAAATGTATGCGTTTTCGAGAGCGTTTTCAAAACGCTGCGTTTTTCCTTGAGGAAAGCGCCGTCTCAGTGTGGTCGGGAGGTCAAAACGGAGAGAAAACGATGCGTTTTCAAACGAAAATGCATTAGTGTGGACGTAGCCTCAGAGCCTGCCCTCCAAGCAGGGAATCTTTGCATAGTCAGAGGATTTAGTTTTGCTTTGTTGCCAGAAAACCAAAAACTACTGAGTGAGAAATTCCCCACTTTTCTCTAACTCACCAGTAAAAACGCTGAGCTCTGAGGAGGAGGACGAGGTGGGTTAACATAAGGTTCTGAATCAGGAGGTTTTATCATAGCTTTTAGCTGAGTCAGCTGCTGAATGACTGCTGTCCAGAGATAAGTCTGAGCATTTGTTCATGCCTGCTAAGGTGGACTTCATGAACTCAGAAATGCAGTTTCAATGCATTTTATTATTGCAGTGTTGTGGTAGTACAGCACCTAGCCTGGACTATTCTTTCAGGGGTTCAATGGCCAACCGGTAGGGGTTTTGGGTGAGGTTGGTTCAATTAATGGGGCAGCCACCCTGTTGAAATCTTGGAAGAACCTGTGGTGAAAGTTAACATAATCAAGAAAAGCCACTGAGCGTTCACAAAACTGACAGGTCCCTGAAAATGGGGCAGGACAGTACTGCGCCGGGTCGAATCCAGTCTGGGGCTTCTCTGTGGGGAATGTATGTGGTCTCTCTAGGTGCTTCCTCCCACACTTCAAAGACACATATGGGATATTAACTGGTGATTGTAAAGTGTAGGTGTGAATGGTTGTCTCTGTTTTTAGCCCTGTGAAAGATTGGTGACCTTTACTTATCAATAACTAATGCACATTTGAAAACAGAGTTTAAAAATGTACATATTGATGCATTTTAAATGCACAATAACACACAAAGTATGAATGGAAAAACAGTGCTCCTGTAGGTTATCTTTCTCTTCGGGCCAGTGTGCTATCAGGTCAACCAGAGGGCAGTAACTGAGAGATCAGGGTGGCTTTTCTGATAACTGACTGGACTGCAATTTGTTTGTTTGTTGGATTGAATAGTTATGCTGGAAAATTCCGTTTTGTGTTAAATGGTTAATTGTTAAATATCAATTAAACATTAACAAAGTCACAAGAACAACTAGAACAAGAAAGTCACCTGCACCTCTACACTTAGTCTCACAATAAAACGAGGTCATTTTTTATTTTAGGTTACCAAACAAGTTACTGATTGCAGACTAAAAGGTAAAGATAAAAATGATGTCAAACATGTGGGAATGACAGTTTTTTTTAAAAAAAAAAAAGAGATAAATATTTCACGCAATACAAGATAACAAAAATTTGTTCTTCTTTGAAAAACAAATGTGGTGTTTCAACGTTTGTAGTTGTATTTCACACTGATTGTTTTATCATTTGGACAATAAAGTTGAAATTTCCAGATTAAAGGAAAAAAAATCTACTTTGAGAAGAAAGTCGAAATGTGGACCTTACCTTTGTTCTTTGAAGATAAAATGCCACGTTTGCAAAATGCCTCGTGCAGATAAGTTAGTGAAACAAGTCGATGGGCCGTCGTGTGACACAGCACACATCTTCTTTATTGTAGAGGGTGTAACTATTGATGAGCTTGCATCTGTCCACTGCCAGTCATTGTATTTTGTACAAATCCACTCTTTCAAGGTTTTGTGTTTTACATGTGACCAAAAGCTTTTCAACATCGTTACAGCCATGACTGTGTTTATGTTCTAAAAGACAAATCATTTCTTTCCCTGTTACTAAAACCGACTCAGAGGGAACAGCAACCGTGGGCCTTCACATTTCTCAAAACAGAATTATGACTTCAACCTCAAAATCTGGTCGATAATCTTTTGTTTTCTTAATGAGACCCTAATACTCCGTAGATCTTTCACAAAGTACTATTTTGTGCAAATCAACGATAGTCTAATATGTAATATGTAGCTCTGTGTAGCTTCCTATTGCACGTGTACTAAATATAACTCCGCTTGAACAAAACAAGCGCACCTAATGCAGGGCGGGGCTTTCAGCAGCTACGTCACAGTCGATGCTGCTCGCTCACTCGCTGGGAAGTGCTGTTATGTCAGCTCGGTATATGTAACTTGTACGTAAGCAGCATTTCGGTAATAGCTGCGTTTTTGTGGGAATCACGGAGGACATAAAGAAATTCAGGTAAGAAGCAAACATGATGTAGTTTGTTTTGTAGCAACGACCCCGCTGCTGAAAACGCTGAATGAACGGTGGTTCGTTACAAAGCGGCGGCGCTGACAGAGAATATTTCGCGCTCTGCCGGTGATGGTCCGACAAAAAGTGATCTCCGGTGTTTCAGTGCGGTCTTTGTGTGTGTAATATCTTTCCCTATAGTATTAAATAATCTACAATCAAAGGGGTTATAGATAAAATAAAGAAATGACCTGCTTTGTAAGTATCTTCATCACTCCACGTAATTGTAACGCTCTGTGTTCTACGTTATAACCGATATATATCACTTCACACATCTTTATATAAATTGCCTGTTATATATGTTGCAGTTTCTGCTGCCCTCTCTGATCTCTCCTGAAAAAGACATTTTTAATTTTAATGAGGGTTTTACATTCACAAATAAAGGATAAAATTGGAGCTACTACCTCATAACAGAAATGATCTTTCTGGCTTGACATCATTCAAGAGAGATATGTTTGACATATGTTTCACAGATTATAGACCAACAAGTCACAACTGCTAAATACTGATAATCTGTTTGTGGCACAACACCGGTTTTTGAATTTTCTGGTGAAGTTGAGCACAGGTTAAACTGATTGATAGTAAACGTGCTCGTTTTTTTTAATGCTGATGCCTTAAGTTATTGTCACCAGCAGTGTTGGGCAAGTTACTTTGAAAAAGTAATTCAATTATAGTTACTAGTTACTTCTTCAAAAAAGTAACTGAGTTAGTAACTGAGTTACAATATTCTAAAAGTAATTAATTACTTGGAAAAGTAACTATTGCGTTACTTTAAAAAAAACAAAAAAAAACGTTTAACCCTGTGGGGTCCAGGGTATAATTGGCCATTTTTTTACTACTCTTGATTTTCCCTCCACATTTTACCTTTAAAAACTATTTACTTTGCCTTGTTTGGTATCATTCTTTTTAGCACAACCTCACGTGCCTGAATTTACAGTTATGTTGTCATTTTGTCATACTGTATAACCAGAATTGATCTAAAATCAGACAAAAAACATATAAATCACAGTAGAAAAAGTTATATTTTTACTGTAACAACCATAAACATGATTAATGAATCATATTTCATAACTTCAAATGCAAATATTAATTGTCAATTTTAAAATCCTATGCACAAGTTTTGCAAACAACAAAGTTATTTGCATCCATTTACCTTTTACCCTTTTTTTAAGTAACCATTTCAAACTATTTACAAAACAATCAGCTGTTCTTCAATAAGAAACCACACAAATTATTTGTGCCACTGCAAAAAAATCATTTCTGTCCACTATAAAGGAGAACATCACAGCCTGATACCTGCAGGTCTGACAGCAGCAGGTGTATCACTCCTGTTTCTACCTGGAGACAGCAGTCGCCTCATTGTTCTGACACACATCACAAAACTATCCACGACACCACACACTAACTACACAAGACAACACATTAACTACACAAGACAACACATTAACTACACACTCCAAACACGCTAAACGTCACAAATCTCTCACATCTCAAAACTCGCTCTCTCTCTTTTCCTGCTCTCTCTCTCTCTCTCTTTCTCTCTCTCTCCCTCCCTCCCTCTCTCTCTTTCTCTCTCTCTCTTTCTCTCTCCGTCACTCCTAAACTTTTTTTTTTTTTTTTTGCTCATAAGCAGAGAGTGCTTGCTAGCGCTAACGTGGCGAAACTATTGAGGAAAAAACGCCGCGTATATCTTGTTTATCCTGACTCTGGTTTTACGTGGCCTATCGACACAATTTAAAAACTGGCACCTTGTTGCTTTGTCTTTAAGTGGTCATGTGATTGACTTACCACGACTACTTTATTCTTCCTCAGTCAAACAGCAGCACTCATGCGATTGTTTTGCCTCCTTAGCTCCAGGTGTTGTGCTAGACAGTGATCGTGATTACCGTCCGCGGGAGCGCGCAGCTGCTTAAAGCTGTAGCGTCCAGATTACTTACAGCTACTTCCTGCAGCTGATATAAGATGCGGTAAGCTGAACACAGCTTCAACCGTCTGTTTGTTGAAAAATAGTAACGGACCGCGTTTTCTTGTTAGTAACTGTAACGCCGTTGTAACGATAGGAATAGTAATTAGTTAGATTACTCGTTACTGAAAAAAGTAACGCCGTTAGTAACGCCGTTACTTGTAACGCCGTTATTCCCATCACTGGTCACCAGTTACCTAACAGGGTTACATCACAGGCATGTAGTCTAACCACTGCTTGGTCATTTATGCTCCTTCTTAAAGAAGCATGCTGAACCGAGCTTGTTTGGGACTCATGTTAGAAGCAAACACATTCAAAATCGTTTAGAGGCCTGTACCATGAAGACGAGTTTTGGCATATCCAGGTAACATCAGCGCTAACACTTAGTTTTCTCTGCTGCAAAGGTGGTTCACTTCTTCCCGGAGTACATCCCTATTGCCATTATGCTTGCCAATTTTGACATCATCATGACACCATCTTTGTGTCATGCGACAGCTGCATACAAGTGCCTATAGAAGTGTCTGTGACATATCACCAGATATTTATGTTCCAGAGTCGATTAAATATTTAAAATATCAATATTTTAGTAATTTGGGATAAATTCATTTAGTATGTCATTAACAGGAACACAGTGGAAAGTAACTATATTTTTGGGATCGTCTAAAGGGGCCAATATCACCCGCTTTGCTCACCGGTTGTTGCTCATCATTTATACCTGCCATTAAGGGGCAAGAAGCCGCTGCAGTATTCTCCTAAATGATAGGTCTCGCCACTTAGACAATATTGCGTGATATGGAAACTGTTCCAACATTTGGACACACCCTCTGTGTGTCAGTCATGTCTCTGAGCTTGCAAGATTCTCATGAAAATGGTGGTTATTAAAATCCTGCTTCTCACATACAAGGTGTCAAATAATCAGGCCCCATCTTATCTTAATGACCTTATAGTACCATATCACCCCATTAGAGCTCTCACACTGCAGGCTTACTGCTGGGGGATTCCCATGATGCATTGAGTATTTCCTTTTCAGTCACCTTTCTCACTCACTATGTGTTAATAGACCTCTCTGCATTGAATCATATCTGTTATTAACCTCTGTCTCTCTTCCACAGCATGTCTTTATCCTGTTTTCCTTCTCTCACCCCAACCGGTCGCAGCAGATGGCCCCGCCCTATGGAGTTAAATCAGGGCCATAATGTTTGTGTAGTTAAAAGAAAAATTTGAAATCGAAAATATGTAAACTGAAAGCAAAAGTCACATTTTTAGAGTGAACTTTGAAAAAGAAAGAGTTGGATTTAAAATAAAATCAAACGTTACATTTTTTCAGATTCAGATCTTTTAAATTAATGTACAAAAAAAAATTCTTCAGGTTCGGATTTTTCTCTCAGCTTCAATTTTTTTTTTTTCACTTTCAGATCTCTATTTTTCAGTTACAGACTTTTGGCCCTGTTTTGGCGTGGTGGGCGTGGCTACACAGAGAGGGGCGGGGAATCATGAGTGACAGCAGACCGCTGCAGGCTCAAGATGGTCCATTTTTCATGTTGCCTTCAGGAAACCTGGGAATGAACATAATTTATCAAACACCTCCTGCACTGTATTATTTGATAATGTTTAGAAAACATGTCATGCATAACTGCTAAAACTCAGTTACTAAAGCTCTTTCAAGCAGTAATGTGTACAAATTACGCCGTAACTGATCAATTATGAGACATTTTCCCAGCCACTACGTGAGAAGTGGTCATTTCCCTTGCTCTCAAAGTAGCGCGCATTGTATCGGGTGGGGGCTGCTGTTAACTTGTCCCTCAGTGAACGATGGCTGTGTCCCAATTCAGGGTATGCACGCTTGAAGTACGCACACTACGCGTACTACGTACGGTGCGTACTACAAGTACGGGAAGTGCGGAAGTGAGAGGCTTGTGAAATGGGACGGTCTAGCCTTCGTCGTGCTGTTCAGGTTGCCTAGCAACCATGATACTAACCGTGAGAAATGTTTCATACAGCTTTGTGTGACAGAAATGAAGGAGAAAGAATGTTTTGTTGGTCCTTCATTTTTGTCATGACATCACTTTGATTAGTTGAGACCACAGGACTGTAAAACATGATAGTTGGGCTTCATTTCTGTACTGAACAGTCATTTCAAGATTAGTTAGTAAATGATAATTAGCTAATGTTGTTCATGAGACTAAAGTCATCTCACTGTGGTAATGTTAATATAATATGGACAATATTATATGTATTGTTAGATTATATATATATATATATATATATATATATATATATATATATATATATATATATATGTATATATATGAGCTTGAACTCTGGGTCAAAGATGCAAGTACACTGTAAAATATAACTTGTTGTTTCAACTTAAAAATATGAGGTAAAGGGCTGCCTTAAAATTTTAAGTTAAGTCAAGAAATAGAGTTTGTTCTTATAACACAACCAATTGTTATCTTAATGAAAAATCACATGTTGTCTAAACTTTCATCTTAGTTTAGTTGACTGAGATTTGTTAGTCAGTTCACCTCCTTTAATTGTCATTTTTACTTGGGAAAACCCTTTCAGCTAAATTAAAATAATCTATTGTTTAAACTCTTGTCCTAGTTCAGTTGACTTGGGTTTTTTAGTTAATTCAAATACTTTAGTAGTTCTTTTAACTTAGGAATCTATTTTAGCTTAACTAACATAATCTGTTGGCTAAGTTGATTTAAGTTTATTAATTAACTGAGCTCCTTAAGGTAGCTGAGTGAACTTGTAAATCATTTTCATTTTAATTATCAGAGTTGATTGACTGGATGTAAAGAAAAATGTGTATTAAACATCTTAAGTTTTGTTTTGTTTTTTTAGCTTTCTAACATCCATTTCAGCAAAACTACCTGTTAGGTTCATCTTAGAGCTCAGGTTTAAATACCTACATTCCTTTAAATTAATTTTCTGTTGTTTACAGAAAAAAAAATAAAACCCCACAGATTCCATTAAAGTCTATCTGATCATTTCATACAGAAAGTTTGTTTTAAGAACATGACAAGACAATTACTCATGAGCACCCAACATTCACCATTTATTGTGCCATCTTAGTCATCTGAGAAACAGAAAAATCAGTGACGTAGCTCATCAGGCTCACAATCCATCAAAACTCAAAGGCTGCTCCCTGTGAAACAATAAATTTGAACTTGGTCTTGAGCCCAGTTTGGGTGAAGATTAAATTCTGACCAATACTCTAGGAGCAGTAGTGATTCTTGTGAAGTAACAACATAAAGTCTGCATTAATGTAATGTATCAACGGGACACTTGCTATTTTAGAAAAGTTATTCTTTACATTTACAAAATTTTTAAACTTCATTGTGCTCAGTCACACCTGTTAGCATAAAACTTGAAATATTAAAATAGTACAAAACCTTTGATAAGTGACAGTAAAGATCAGTTTATAACAAGTAAGACATCAAACTCTTGTATTTGTCTTCGTTTACAATTGCAACAAATTCCACAGAACCAATATCTCTGAAAGTGAGTGCATGCTTCTGAAACATTTGATAATATGGATATTTCAGATACATCAGTTTGAGTCTGCTCAATTGCAAAACAAAGGAAAAACTACTGACTTGCATGAGATAAGCATCTGCAAAGTCCAGCATTATATTGTTGTTCACATAAGTTTCTTAAACCATGAACAAATGAGTAATTGTCTAATCTGGAATGCAAAGTGTAGTCATTTAGTGACATACAAAAGTGAGAATGAGAACTTGCAAGAATAAAAAAACAAACAGTAAAATAAAAACTGTCCTTAACACTAAGGAGCATACAATTACAGTTCTGCATGGCTTTCTGCAAGAGTCTGTTTCTTAGACCATGCACTAGTGAGATGCACTGCCTTCCACCAATGTTCATTAGGATGTTCTGAATGACTTCAAAGATGTCCTTAAGTTCCTTTGGATAGTCTATGTTGAGGGCAAAAAGAAGGCCCATCAGCATGGAAATGGCACTTGAGACATCCCTCAGATTAGACAGGATTACTGCCGCCTCAAGGACAACCAACACATCGATGATGTCTTCTTCTTTCACCATCGCAATGCCAACTTTCATCCTCTTAGAAAACGTGTCTTCAATACCTGTCGGCTATAAAAGGGTTCAAAGACAAAAAAAAAAAAAAAATTACACAATTACAATTACACAATATCCCTTGTGCTTAAGAATTCATGTCTTTCCAAAGAAGAGCCATACTGATGCTTTGGATGATGGTGATTGGCTTTGGGTAACACTTATTAGTTGTTAAAGTTTTTTCAGAATGAGATATGCACCCCCATGTTACAAATCCATTTCTTGCTTTAAACAAAGACCATGTTCATAAATAACTGAGCATGTCTTCAATTGCAGAATTCAAACAAAATTTTCAATTTAAATGGTAAATGGCCTGTATTTGTATAGCGCTTTACTAGTCCCCTAAGGACTCCAAAGTGCTTTACACATTCAGTCATTCACACACATGGGTGGATGACTGAATCGTGACTCAAGAGTTGACAGTTCGTCTTATAATTGGAAGGTTGCCGGTTCGAGCCCCGGCTCCGACAGTTTCAGTCGTTGTGTCCTTGGGCAAGACACTTCACCTGTTGCCTACTGGTGGTGGTCAGAGGGCCCGGTGGTGCCAGTGTCTGGCAGCCTCGCCTCTGTCAGTGCGCCCCAGGGCGGCTGTGGCTACAATGTAGCTTGCCATCACCAGTGTGTGAATTTAAATCTAGTTATGCTAAATATTGGCTGTGCTCTAAACCAAATCTGGCTGAGAATACATGAAATGTGCAAACTGCAGCTACACTACAGGATCAGATTGTGGCTCCATAGACAATGCTTCTTTAATCAGTTTATTGATTAAAGTTTATTTTTCCCCCTATATTAACAGCATGAAAAAAGAGCATATAGACGTGGCTGAACAGGTTGCATAATTGGCACTGAATATCAACATCCACCTTTACCCAGCTGCCCAATGACTCTCGGCCAGTAACCTTTAATTGCTTACCCAGTCTACACAGTCTCTTTTCCAGGGTCCAGGACATTTCACCAAAGTATTGCCCCCCACAGCTGTAGCAGCCACTGCAGCCCCTTAAATATCCTAATATCTCTGCCATTACAATATACAATGTGAGAAATCAAACGTAAAGCTGAAGTGAACAGTACAGCAGCGAAATGTCAAAGACCCTGGTGAAGACATGAATAAACACAAGACACTAATAATATCAATGCTAGCTTGCCAGTTAGTTACTCTGAAACCCAGACCAAATCCAGTGTCAAAGATCTTGTAATAATACATTTGGTGAGGAAAAAGTACACATGTTATCATGTGGCATCTGTTGTTTCATAGATGCCACATGTTTCATTTAAAATCCACTGTGGTGCTGTCATTATTAAATTTACTAAAAGAAACAATGCTAACCTTCACAGTCTTTAAAGTGTGTGAGGGCTCTTCCTTTAGAAAATGAGGTCCTCTGTCCTCTTCCTTTGTGTAGGGCTCTGGTCAAAGAAGTCAAAAGAAAACAAAAACACTTTTTAAACAGTGTTTATGAAGCATGTAGACAGCTCCAAATTCACAGCTTTTTGATACATAATTCCATCAATATATGATTATCATTGGAGATTTTGAATCAGGCTTATCAGGACATTCAAGTAGAATATGATATCCAACCTACCACCAATATACACAGATTCTGTAAAAGGTACCACACTAAATGTCCAGTTGTGAAATATGATGACAGACTTTACTTATCAGCTTTCTTTCAATGAGTTCATCAGTTGAACTGGATAACCTAAAACTTAAACAAAGGAGAACATTTCGCAGTTGAACACTTACATCATCTCCGAAGCATTTTATGAGCCTAGTTAGCCCTCCTATGCCGCTCTTGATTTTGTACAGCTCCACGAACCTCTCCATAATGGTCAAGCACAGCAAAAAGGAACCCTTTCAGGTCAACAGATGTAAGACGGGCAAATTCTGCTTCAACCTGAGCAATAGAAGAAGAGGGGTGGAGAGTACAGGCAGAATAAAAAAAAGATTCTTTGAGACCCAAATTTAAGCAAACAGTCATCTGAGGCCCATTAGAGAAAACACAAACACACAAAAGCAAACAAACAAAAAGATGCACTTTACCTGCCGTTCAGCAAACAAGGAAGCTTATTCAGAGAACAATAAGCTCTGTCTTGAAATCTTTTAAAGTAGAATGATTGTGAAAATGACTTATGTGATGTAAAACTTTAGTAAACGTGCGATTAAAAGAACACTGAGTAAAAGGACAAGTAACAATTTCCTTATTCCTCAGATGTTTACCTTGATGAGCAATACTGTTTTAGTCCAACTGCCTCATTAAAGTTACACAACAGGCTTTTTACATTAAAGCCAGCAAGTCCATTACATACTCCCTTTTTAGATCTGAAATACTGTGCACATTCTGTGTATATGTAGTGGACAGCAATTTACCCAAAAGAGTGCAAAGTTTGCAAGTCCACCTCATTTAAATGACAAAGACAGATGTGATCATCTAGACCTGTGAAAATAAATTAATGACAAACTTGCAGTTATGGATGTTATTACAACCACAAGAACCTAAACAGTCTGCTCCATTGCTTTTGTTAATGAATCACTTGTTGGTAACAGGTCTGAATATTTAGTTTATGCCACCTGCATGTGATCATCAATAGTGCCATATTACTTCTTAAGAAGTACCCTGACACTACAATCTTTATATCATTTGTTCTACAGAGCTATTAAGTTACAATATAATCTGTGGTGTTTCCAGTATGACAAAATGCACAAATTGTAACTTACCATTTGACTCCACTGACAAAAATAAATCCCCAGCATCAAGTTTGGCTTCACAGACCTAAAATAAGTAAAATAAAATATATGTTATAATTATATTGTTTTCGCCATTTATTCATGTTTGCTAATTTTCTGACATATAAACAATGTTAGTTTTGTTACAATACAGAGAATGCAGTTTAATTAAAAGGTAAATTATGCAAAAAAAAAAAACTTCTGCAGTATACCATGCCAAAAATCAGTGTCTCTGATGCCAATTATTTTATCACTACAGCTCTTTTAGTATGGAAACTCACACAAACTAGTCATACTGATCACAAGAGTTCAAAAATAAGTTAAAATGGTGAGCTGTTGTTAAGCATAAAGCATTTCAGGGTAACAAATAACTGCACAATAGAATTAAAGCAAAAACTAAACACACTGGAGGACTATCTGATAAAAACTAATATAATGCTGGTTTGTAGACCATATTTTGTCTCAGTCCTCAGTGCACTCTTGCAGCTTAGCATGCAGCAGTTCATAACAACTTAAGTGATTACATAGGGGTAAACAGATGACAACAAGCATCCGAGTCCTGCCAAAAAGTTCTTTTTGAACCCAGTCAGTTATTGGAAATATTGCCAAAATGAACTTCCACCAAAATACAACAGCCTGTGAACTTGAAAGAAATTTACAAGTACAGAGACAATATGAAATAAGCTTTATTAATTAGCTGAGTTAGCTTGCTAATATCGCAACAGGGTGAGTGCACAACCTTAAAGCTAGCGGCACAATACTTGTGATTTGGTCAGTGCCACATTAAACCCATAAAAAAGGCCATATGTCAGTTTATTAGGTCAAGTTTGGTCATGACACACAAGCTGGACCTTGTCGGCTAAAGTTACATTAGCTAAAGCAAACATTTCGGTAAAAGAGAAAAACACACATCATGCCATAGATTCAAAACATGTTCCAACTTTTGTAGCTCTCTTTCCTTATAGTTATAACCAATGTTACTCACCTTGAAAGCATATTCCAAAGAAGACGATTAGAAAACGTCCAAGTAAAGTGAGCATGTCGTTAACCGCCAATTCCCCATGATGCACCTCGGTAGCAGTCACGTGAGGCAGTTTTGAATCCTGCTGTGCTCAACTTACCCACATTGTCAAGTTCACATAAGTTGCTGATTTAGCTGGACATGAGTTTTCAAGTTAGCTTTTTTTGGTGTAATTGGGACGTTTTTAACTTGTAATTCTATGTTATAACAACAACTTCAGTCATCTATCGTCAAACTGATATAGAATAATATGTTGAAATAACAAACATCTAGAATTACATTTTACAGTGTAGCAGTTATTTATATTTCCTATCACCTTAAATCTTCACACAAAGACAAGTATCTCTGACAGTGTATATACAGATGTATTATATATAAGAGACAAACATTGTTCTTTCAATATGTTGGCATTACTAAATTTGGCTCAATGCTTACATATATGTGTAAAAAGAAAATGTACGAACTGTGATAACTGTCTGATAGAATGAAGAGTAGACTGATATATGAAATATTCCTTTATTGGGTGAGAAAATCAGACCATGTCATAACTGCTTTAAGTCATACAGAATAGATATCAGAGCCTTAAACAGGCTGACTTCTGCTAAATGGGTCAAACTGGGCAGAAAGTCTACAAACACATAACATCCTTATAGAATATGATGTAACACTATAGATCAACTTACCTCAGAATATATAAAGCATATAAACAATTACAGCAATATGATGCAACAAACACAGCAGTGCTACTAATCCAAAATACTCAAAGCTTCATAGAACTGAAACAAACATTTATTTTTAGCTCCATTCTGCTGCTGATACATACTTTAGGTTTCTGAATATTAAACTTGTTGCTGCCTTTCATAGTGTGTAACTTGAAGGCCCTGAGTACTTTCTCCCACACTGAAAACACTGGGATGATCACATTATTTGAACATTACCTAATAAGACTGATTCAGGACAGACAATTAGTTATGTTAAACTTTCCTAGCAGTCCTTCACAAACAGGGAACAGTCTGTCTATTCTCTCCATCTGTCAGCTGCTGCTGGCTCTTCCTCCTCCTCTTCCTCACACACTGCTGAGTTTGTCCTGGTGGATCATCAGGGCTGCAAAGCCTCACAGATGATGTGCAGCAGTGGGTCCCTCAGTCTGTCCTCACTCTGGACACTTGCAGTTGTCACACATGGAAATCAAATGTGTGATAAGCTGCAGGATTCAAACACAAGTGTAACTTATAGATACATGTTCATACTTTTATTCCACAATCAGAGAGAAAGAAACAGAGAGAGTGCAGGACAGACAGACAGGTGACAGTCTCAGGTGTACACACTGCTACAAAACAGCACAAGAGAAGGAGGATTTAGTGTTTGTGTTATTACGAGTGCTAAACAAGAAGAGATCCCAGATGGTCCAGTGGACACATGTGTGACTCCTGTGATTAAAGCATCTTTCTTTCAGCTTAACGAGTGAACCGTCAGCTCGTTCAAACACACGTTAAAGTCCGTTTGGCTCGACACCACCGAACAGAGGCAACAATATAACATAGCTAACATTAACAATGTAGTGGATCCTGCTTGTGCCGTGATATTCAGGACTGCAAACCGAGCAGCATCACTGACTTTCAGCTTGTTGTGTTTGTGGATATATGACTGACTTTAATTATCCATAAAATCATCACATTCTCTGTAAGATTAAGGTCGACTATATATATATTTAGAAGTAGAGGCTTTAAAACCAAGTTATCGCTGAAAGTACAAACATCACTAATGTCACATAACTTTGCCGACATGTGGCCAACAGTAATGTTTTAATGTTCTTAAACATTTGCACATAAATAAGTGACATAATATTCAGTACTTACTTTTGACAGTTCACTCTTCAGCCGCTCCCTTCTGCCGTGTTTTGCGGCAAAATTATCCACACCCACCGCCGCGCTATGGATTGTGGGATGTATGGGGCCACGAAGCGTGCACCGGACCACGCTTGATATTTGGGAAATCGACGGCGCATTTGGAGTATGCATTTGAAGTACACTTTGAATTGGGACAGCCGTCGTCGCGTGGCGGTGACGTAATCGCACTTGAAATGCGTACTTCAAGCGTGCAGACCCTGAATTGGGACACAGCCATCGTTCACTGAGGGACAAGTTAACAGCAGCCCCCACCCGATAGCAGTTATGCTTGACATGTTTTCTAAACATTATCAAATAATACAGTGCAGGAGGTGTTTGATAAATTATGTTCATTCCCAGGTTTCCTGAAGGCAACATGAAAAATGGACCATCTTGAGCCTGCAGCGGTCTGCTGTCACTCATGATTCCCCGCCCCTCTCTGTGTAGCCACGCCCACCACGCCAAAACAGGGCCAAAAGTCTGTAACTGAAAAATAGAGATCTGAAAGTGAAAAAAAAAAAATTGAAGCTGAGAGAAAAATCCGAACCTGAAGAATTTTTTTTTGTACATTAATTTAAAAGATCTGAATCTGAAAAAATGTAACGTTTGATTTTATTTTAAATCCAACTCTTTCTTTTTCAAAGTTCACTCTAAAAATGTGACTTTTGCTTTCAGTTTACATATTTTCGATTTCAAATTTTTCTTTTAACTACACAAACATTATGGCCCTGATTTAACTCCATACTGCCCCTCCCTGAGCCTGGTTCTTCCTGTTAAAAGGGAGTTTTTCCTTCCCACTGTCACCAAAGTGACAATTATATTATTGTAGGGTCTACCTTACAATATTAAGCACCTTGGGGCGACTGTTGTTGTGATTTGGCGCTATATAAATAAAATTGAATTGAAAATTGAAAATTCAGGCTGGTATCGATGATACTGATCCGATACTGATAGTTTGTACAAAAACTTAATGTGTGGAAACTCAAAAACAAAAGTAATGTATTTCAAATTATTCCTTCATAAAGAATACAAGGCATCAGACTTCTTGTTCTTATTCTTTAATTATGAAGAATTATCAAACAAAAAATTAAAAACACCTGAAAAGTCAATGCCTACAAGAAAAAATATTCAGTTAGTGATCACTAAAAAAATGTGACTGAAAATAATAATATAGCTGAGAAACATTTTATAGACACGTTATTATCTATTGTATGAAATATTTTTTTTATAATTTTTATTTTTCAAATGCCAGACAGTCATAAAGCACATAGATACACATAAAAATGATTGTCTCTTCTTTTTCTTTTTTATAACATTCAATAAACATAAATAACATAGATGGCATGAATACCCCCCACTCCCTCCCAATAATTTAAAGGTGAATATATTACAGAAAGGTGGATTAACCCACACACACACACAAAAGGGAGAAACCCCCCCAAAACAAAACCAACAAAAACAAAACAAACAACAACAAAAAATCAGCAATAAAGTGCTAGTGCTTATCCTTATAGATTTATATCAACATTAATCAACATTAGTTAATATTAATATTAATGACTGCTTGCTCCTCGGTCGAAGCAAATTAATAATGCTGGAATATCTTAAATGAAGTAGTCTTATGAGGTGGAACAGCCACTGCCAGCAATAGCAGAAAATTTGTGCACGGTCATATGGTGGACTACAAAGAGATTTCTCGTGCTAGTAACTTTTCTAAGTATTTAAGTAATGGTTTCCAGTAAGTAAAAAATCTATCCGACGAGCCTCTGAGGGAGAATTTTATCTTCTCCAATTTTAGAAGTTCTAGTATGACAGGTAACCAGACTTTGATTAATGGTGGCTGAGATGATTTCCAAAACAACAAAATTATTTTGTGGGCAATAAGAGAAGCAAAGGCAATAAGCTTATTTTGGATAGCTGTGATACGAAGATTATTTCGTGGTTTGCCAAAAATAGCAATATGTGGAGTCGGAGTTAGATTTATACCTAATATATCTGAAATTGTTTTGAAGAATTGATGCCAAAATTCAGACAGCCTGGGGCACGCCTAAAACATAGAGCGAGTAAGGTTGCAAGGTGTCTGTGAGCATCTATTACATTTATCATCAAATTTATCTGGATATAATTTTGACAATTTTTCTTTACTGTAGTGTAGTCTGTGGAAAACTTTAAATTGTATTAATGAAAGTCTGGCACAACTAGAAGATGAATTAATGGCCCCTACAGCTCCCTCCGAGAAACACTCAGAAAAACTCATGTGGAGTTCTGATTCCCATTTCATCTTGGTCCTATGTAAAAGAGATTCACTAGGTGGAGAAACTAGTTTGTAAAGGTAGGAAATATGGCCCTTTGACAAAGTATTAGCTCTAAGAACCAAGTCTATTCCGCTGGGAGTCAGGTTTGTGGGAATAAAGTTTCTTTGCAAAATGTCGCAACTGAAAGTACCGGAAAAGATCGGATTTATTGAGATTAAAGCGAGTAACTAATTAATTGAAACTTGCAAAAACATCATTTACATATAAATCACTTAAACTACAAAGTCCTTTATCTTCTAAGACAGAGAATCTTGAGTCCATCTTTGCTGGAACGAATAAATGATTGTTGCAAATCGGGGTTGCTAGAGGGAGGGTGAGCCATCCAAAGTGGCGTCTTATTTGTGACCAAATTTTTAATGTTCCAGCAACAACTGGGTTGGAAGGTAGGCTTAATAAGGATGATTGTAAGGTATTGCATGCGATCGTATGAAATATTTTTTGAGTTGTATTTTCATTATCTTGTATTTATTATAAAGGTTTTGAAATACGGGTGGCATGGTGGCACGGTGGTTAGCACTGCTCCCTCAAAGCAAGATGAGAGTTCAATTCTACCCTCAGGCTGTGTTTGTATGTGTCGAGGTAACTGTCTTGACCTCACCGATCCTTTAATATCCCGGCTGGAGAAGAACAGTCAGATCAGGCTGAAGTGTCCTTTCATCAAAGTTTTATCACCAGTGTGCATTGGGAGATCTGAGGCTACGTCCACACTGATGCGTTTTCGTTTGAAAAAGCATCGTTTTCTCTCCGTTTTGGCCTCCCGTCCACACTGAGACAGCGCTTTCCCCAAGGAAAAACGCAGCGTTTTGAAAACACTCTCAAAAAAGCATACATTTGAAAACAGAGCTGTCCCGTCGCAGTGTGGACACTCGAAAACGCAGACTTTCTAAAACGATGATGCACTTTAGTCATGTGATGCAGTCATGTGACCAATTAAGCAAAGATAGCGGAGTGCATTATACAGCAGTTGTTTTGATTGTTCTCAATTTTGACAGTCCTAAAAAAGATGAATATCAGTTTGTACATGCTCCAGATTCTTTAATTCTCACTCGCTTTTGCGCATGCGCAGGACTGGAATGTAAGCGTTTTCATCCGTTTCAATGTGGACGCACAACTCTGTGAAAACGACTGAAAACGCTAGTGTGGACGCGGACCGTTTTCAGACGAAAACGCCGTTTTCAAATCTAAATGGCCTGTATTTGTATAGCGCTTTACTAGTCCCTAAGGACCCCTAAGGACGCTTTACACAACCAGTCATCCACCGATTCACACACACATTCACACACTGGTAATGGCAAGCTACATTGTAGCCGTAGCCACAGCCACCCTGTGGCGCACTGACAGAGGCTGCCGGACACTGGCGCCACCGGTAGGCAACGGGTGAAGTGTCTTGCCCAAGGACACAACAACCGAGACTGTCCAAGCCAGGGCTCAAACCGGCAACCTTCCGATTACAAGGCGAACTCCCAACTCCTGAGCCACGATCGCCCCCAAATCTGTCCGGGCTAGTGTGGGCGTAGCCTGAGGAGCCACCCTGATCTCTCATACACACACCTATTTAGATTAGGGGGACTGGTGCTGCCCTTTCTCACCCCTCTTCAGTAGTTTTCCACTACTCTCCCCTAATTCTATTGTTCAGTCTGGGGGGGGTGTTGCCCTCCCCCAGGCTCGTAACTGTGGCTTCCTGTTTATCTTACTGAGGCAGCTCTTACTCCTCATTTTATGACAGGCAGTATCCCACTGTTAATAAATTCCTCACTCTACACCAGGGGTGTCCAAAGTCCGTTGGTTCGCGGTCCATTTTTAATTGGCCCTCAAGTAATTTTATAAATAGGATAGAAGATGGCCCGCACTTCAACTTTTGCTTGAGAGTATTGCACTTCTTAGTCAAAGGAGTTTGCAAAGAAAGGCGTCTGGACTTCTTTAAGTTGCTTGAAGACGTTTCACCTCTCATCCGAGAAGCTTCTTCAGTTCTAAGGTCAAATGGCCGAGAGTCCCAGATTTAACCCAGTGGGAGTATCCGATACTCCCAGTGGGAGTATCGGATGAGAGGTGAAACGTCTTCAAGCAACTTAAAGAAGTCCAGACGCCTGTCTTTGCAAACTCCTTTGACTACGATGACCTGGATGACTGAGAACCTTCACAGACATTGCACTTCTTAGTTTTAACACCAGGGGGAGCTACTGTTGATCAAGGCAGTTGCTCCACCAAAAAGGACAATCACAGAAGAAATTTACCCCAAGTTACCAAACATGGCAGAACCAAAGAGGCCAAAGGTAGAAAGTGAGTGCAGAAAATTTCAGACACGGTGGGAGAGTGAATATTTCTTCAAAGAATTCAAGGGGAGGTGTGTCTGTTTGATCTGCACTGAAACTGTGGCAGTTATGAAAGAGTATAATGTACGACGTCATGATGAAACCAAACATCAGGCCTATGCATCCTACACTGGTGCTGAGCGAGAGCAGAAATTAAAGCAAAGGGTAGCTCTCCTGCAGGGTCAGCAACAGTATTTTTTTCGTGCTCAAATTGTCCAGAAAAAGGCTCCAATAGCAGCTATGAGGTCGCCCAACTCATCGCAAGACATGGCAAGCCTTTTTCAGATGGAGACCTCATAAAACACGGCCTCGTTAAAGTCACCGAAATAATGTGCCCGGAAAAAGTGCAGGACTTCAACAACGTCAGCATGTCCAGAAATCCAGTTGTGCGACGCACTGAAGACTGTCAGCCAACATTAAACTGCAACTGTCTGATAAAGCTGTGCTTTTGATTTTTACTCCATCGCATGCGATGAGAGCACTGATGCCACAGACACCGCACAGCTGCTAATTGTTTTTGCGGGGAGTGGACGAGAGCACGAGCACTTTAGGTGAGTAAAAATATATTCCACAGTACTGGTGTGTTTAATGTGCATGCATGTGCAGGTACACATGCTTCAAATATCAATAATGCGCATCAATTCTGTCACTACCCTGCTTTTGCGCACCACTTTCTTATATGCGTTTTTCTTGTTAACACACAGAGTACACACCGCTGTGCACAGTGCACGCACACACAAAGTCAGCTGATCTCATCTGATGCAGATCTGCTCCTTGATCAGGTGACATTTGTCCGGATTTTTGGCACGAGTGGCGATCAGCACCGCGGCTGGATGGCCCGATTTACATACCCAGCGCAGCTGATACTCACCAGAATAATTCACTAAAATTATATGCACTCCTGTTATTAAGTCCAGTTCAGTCTGTTAATGCTGATAATCGTTTCAAACGAACGTTAATAGGTGTGTTGCTAAGCCTAAGAACTTAAATAACAAGCTTGAAATGTCCCCGTCCCATTTTCCCCTTTATTGTTTTTTCTCTGTGCTGTAAATCTTCTGTCCAAGAGGAAATCTGCTGCTGTTCTGAGAATGAGCTACCAAAGCTTTTTCTGAATAAATCAATAAAGATCCATTTATGGAAAGCTGTGATGAAGGCAGTTTTGTCTTTAATTATATTCAACAATATAACACATTTGACCACTTTTAAATGATTTTTCTAACTTTAATACACTACAGTTAAGGTAATATACCTAATTTCTAGTAAGTGGCCCAGCCCCTCCTATATTTTTATGTATGTGGCCCTCAGTGAAAAAAGTTTGGACACCCCTGCTCTACACAGTTACCCTCACCCAGGCCTATACCTGAACCAACCTAAAAATAACACAGCGTTCATACAGACATATTAATTCACCTTGATCTAGATAATTTACTACGGCTTCCTCCCACAGTCCAAACACATGCAGTTAGTGGGGTTAGGTTAACTCTAAATTGTGATGGTTTTGAAATACAGTACTTTCCAAACACATTCTCTTTTTATACAAAGTACTGGTATCCAATCAGTGTCATCCTGAATTTTACTTGGTGTCAGATTGGAAAGGAAGTCAGTGGTATCTACGATACAACGAGGTTGTGGAGGTGAACGAAGGACTATTAGAGCAGTGCTTATGTGGTGATGTCCTTTAACACGTATCATCCGCAGAGTACTGCAGCAGCTTCCTGCGCTGTAACAGCAGCATAAATACAAGTTTTTGTGAAATGCGGTTGCGGTGGTGAGTGAAGCGACCATTACAGCAGGTGTACTATGGCCTGTATACCTGCCAATCAGACAGTAATGCCACATAAGTTTTTCTCCACGAACTCTCAAGTTTTCAAACTTTTCCCACATCTCTCCCTGTAGATCTCTGAGCTTCTGTACTGGAACGTTAATAAACTGGCAAAAAGCCGACATGATCGTAAACTTGTGTCTTCAACCCAGTTGCCATGGCACAACGCACCGACTTATGAAAATCGAGAGGTGCACGGCGACGACACATGATGTGATGTCAAAATTGGCACACATCGAACATAAACACAAAATTAACAGGCGGGGCGAGTGCGACCAATTAATTAATTAATTGCCCCTTGGAGATAAATAAAGTCTTTCTGATTCTGATTCTGACCAATTTCCAACCTAATTTCTCAATGGTGCGACTAAAAAAGAACCCTAGGTCGCACTGGTGCAACAAGCTGTTCGAGGTAAAAAAAAAAAGTATCCGCAACTCTGAAAGTCTCCGTGTGGTCAACAACAAACAAACACACATTATGCACCTATCGTGGTCTAAACCAATCAGAGATAGTCAGGGGAGGGACCTCTCTGATTGGCTCAGATATTCCTGTAGTCCTATGTGTGTGTACGTTTGAAAGTCCAGATGGATAGACAGAGGTGAGCAGTAGGGGTGGGTTTCAATAATCGATTTTCTGATTAAAATTGATTTTAGCTTGAATAAAGTGATATCGATCCATTAAATCCTAAATTGATTATTAATTATAAATGTAATTTTCAGAATCTCAGAATAAAGCTCACAAAACTATTTCAACAACCACCAAACAGCTAAAACAGCAAATGAGAGCAGGCACACGGATTCCACACAAAGACATAAACACAAAGATCGGACGCATCAGAATCTGTGAGCTGCAGCTTTCTCACACGATGGCACTTACGCGGACACGACATCGGTGCTGAAAGCCAACAGCTCACAGATTCTGAAGCTGCAGGTTTCATCTCTCTCCAACCAAATTGACTGAACCAGCAGGAAAAGAAGATCAAAACTATACTTCACATTCATTAATTCCTTCTTACTTTTGCTGTTTTGCTTCCATCACGATAAAGTCACACTTCCTGCACAGCTCTCTCTCTCTCAGTGTACTTCAAGAACAGTTTCCCATCTCAAATCTGTTTTCTGCATTATTCGTTCGCTTATTTCGCAAAAGTCGTGTACAACGCTGTCGGCAGCTGTACCGAAGAAATATAAACTTCTTAAAATGATGCCTAATTGCAAAACACTCAACTGTGTCTCTAATTAAACCTCTGTGACTTTGCTCTGCTTCACTGCAGCAGTATCAGGTAATGTTCATATGTTGATTCATGGTTTTCTTCAGTTTTTGTTCTACTCCAGAATATTTTTAGGGTTATCTGCTATAAAAAGACAGGCCAGGAAAATCTCCTTCATTTTTTTCTCTGTTTTATCCTCAGTTACTTTGACACTGAGTCAAAATTGAATCGAATTAAATCAATTATAGAAATCAGTGTTGATACCCAGCCCTAGTGAGCAGCCTAGGCCTGACAGAAGTGGATGTAGCTGTGGGTAATAAGAAAAGATGAAAAGAATGATTGATAACTTTTTTCGTTAAGGTATGATCCGTCTGAAATTCATAGCCAGTGCTCTGACACGGAGCCATCGACCTCTCAGGTTATGTCTAACACCGGTCCGGAGACGGCATCCCATAATGAGCCACACACGATTGGCTCTGAGCCTGAGTCCACTGAAATCAAAAGGGGGAAGTGTATACATTTGGAAGAGAGTGTTTTGACCATTTTCCCTGGCTAAGAATCAGTAAAGCTGACAACATGATGCACTGCATTTACTGCTGTGAGTGTGGAAGGACCACGGGCGGCAATACTGCATTTGTGACTGGAGCTAATAAGTGTCAAATTGAAAGGCTGAAAAAGCACAGTGTATCCAGACAACACATTATATGCAGCAATAAATGCCCAAGTGTCCCCTCCCCCCACTGCCTTTCAGCAGCAAACAGGTTGTCAGAGGAGCCGATGTGATGATTAAGTTTAGCATTGCCTACAATATTACCAAAGAGTGCCAATGCACTTTAAGCAGTTTTTCAGTAACTTATCTTTCTTGTAGAAATGTGCTCCAAATAAAGAACTTTGTGTTGACAAGATTGTTAGTTAATCATTTACAAATCAATATAGGGCTTTGAAGCGTGATGTCACGGGAGGGGGCGTGAATGCCGAGGCGCCATTTTAGCAGGCCAAACAAAGGGCTAAAGAAGCGAAAGCATCAGCAGTGGTTCGCACTTGCTGTGGTTCGCACTTGTAATGTTAGATCGCACGATCCGGAAGGGAATAAGCTGGAAAATTGGCTCTCTTTTTATTCTTTCCCCACCTGGAAGCAACGTGAGGGAGCTTATGTATCGGATGTTACCAAAAGAAGGCGTCTAGCCTGGATAGCAGCTGTGAGACGAGCTGATATCCAGTTCTCTACCATCCACAGATATCTGTTGGTGCTCCAGACATTTTCATTCAGGTAAGTTCTAAATAAGTTCATATTACTCTTTATAGCCTATTAGATTTATTTTCAATGCGCTCTGAGGTCATAGCAAATTAGAACAAACATCCTAATGAGTGATTTTGTAGATACAGAATAGAATTCAACTTTGTTGAATTATTGTCATTGCACATGTCACAAGTACAGGCAACAAAATGCAGTTTGCATCCATCCAGAAGTGCTTTAGCCATAATATGGATATATTACAATATATATATTAGCAATAATATAGATATATTACAGAAATGGGTCTGTTATAGGTATGAGGGTACAAAATATGGGTCTATTATGGGTATGTTACAATGTACACGGTATGAAGGTATGTTATGAATATGCTATAACTATAAGTATGTACAGGCTGTAGTGGGTGTACAAGCTATGTAGTCTACAGGCTATGAACAGGATATAAATATGAAAACTATACAGAAATATGAACTATGCAAGTTATAAACGGTTGTAAACAGTTATAGAATTATAATTATTATATATGTTCTATTTATAGAGTTGCTAATTGTTTTTCACTACTGCAGGCAAACCAGCCTATGAAATGGATGAAACACATCCTGACTGGGTTCCGACACTGCACATGGGGCACTACGAAATCCCTGCTTCAAACTACATGCTACATACCACCATGCCAATCAGATTGCTTCTTCCATGTGAGGGTGAAGAGGTGACCCTTCTGGATAGATGGTGAAGGTTTGCTGCTTTTTGGTCAACATGTGCCCCAGTGTGGTAGTAAAACCAGGGAAAAATGCTCTTGTTAAATACTCTTAAAAGGCTGGTGCTGTATATGTAGTGATAAGTTTTCAAAAGAGACAGTAAATTACAGAATGCTAGTAGTGGGTGATATTATTTAAATGCTGTCATGATTTTATGTGAACATTTTGTCATTTGTAAACTATACATGACATTGATTCTGCTTTGTAACTGATGTGATGTTCTACAAAGTGCTTTTAATTAAAAAAAGGCAAACATTTCTTTGTTTCTTTATTCAACTTTTGAACAGTGCTACTTAGTAAGTACATATTCAGTAAATGCAACTTATTTACATGGCCCCCTAAATACAAAATTATTTGTTATTCAGAACAGAACTATGCTTGGAGAAATATTTTCCCATCAGTTGAGACAACTCCTCCACAGTAGCAGGTGGAATTTTTCTTTCTGAGGACGGCTTCAATTACCTGTCACTACGAATGGTCTGTTTATGTTTTGATTGAGAGCCTTTTTTTTGGGCAGCTGAAGAGGAGAAGTCTATTTTATGGCCAACCTCTGACTGTATCTTGGTCACATTACCCAGTAAAACTCAGTATGCAGGTTCATCTGTAACAGTCCTTGTGCCACGGATTGTTGCTGTTGCTTCTACATTAAACAGAAGAGCAGCGACATGGCTGCAGGTCTCCGCGACTCCGGCCACACGGGTGCAGTGGGCGGCTTCAACCTTCCCTGTGATGCTCACAATGACCTGTGTCTGCAATGCTGGTTCATTCAGTCTTTGAGAGTGCAGCACCTGAAACACACACAGACAAAGTTCATTTAAAGACTTTAATGAGCCAAGGCCGACATAAATGTGTTTGATCTACTTTCAAATCCATTTATCATAAATGTAACAAATAAAGTGTTTAGAAAGTTAGCACATACATGTAATTTTTAAAATCTTTTTATGTATCATTTATAGAACGCTGCATGGTATATTCTAAATCTGCCTGTTTTTTTGTTTTTTTCAAATCTGCCAGCAAAAAATGAACCTTAAGTATGTAACGCAAGGATGTGATCACTTTCAAGAGGGAGAAAACATAAAGTTCAACTTTAAGTGACAATTATGAATCACTTAATATGATAAGGAGATTCTGCAGGTCATTAATCAATGTATAAAACCAAAATAGAATGTATTTTTTGTGACACAGGACATAAACACGGAAGCAAGATGTATAATTAGGATTATTTATAATAAATATGAATTATAGTGCAATTTCTTTAACCATACACTAAATGCTTCAGGACAATGTCACATCAATGCACTGAACTTACTATGTTATTTATCTAACAGAGCCTCCACATGTTCTCACTGTAATTTCTCCCTCATGAATGAATTTATGCTGCACTAATCTGAATATTCGGAGGGAAATCAAACGCATTTTACTCGCAGTACTCGAGCTGACTTACCTTTGTTTGGATGACGGCAAATTGACAACGTGGAGGCTTAAAAATAGCCAAATCTTGTACACAGTCCTTGGTGGATGTGCGCCTTGTGAAATTGGTTCGCTGTGTATGCGCTGACTCCACAGACAAGGTACCAGAATATATCAGGCTAAGTCAATAGCAGTTGGTCTTCAGGGTTTCTACTCCACTGCCGTATTTCATACGGGTCCACATTTCCAATGCACACTATTTTTTTGCAAGTACTGTCTCTTTGCATCCGTCTCTATAACGTCCTTTTTCTTTTGAGCTGCTTTTAAGTATGGTTCATAGCAGTCTTCTTTCCAACACAGTGTGTTTGTTTTGATTCATGGCCTGCTAAAATGGTGGCGCGCTCCCACAATGCATTGCGGCATGACGTCAACTCCAAAGCCCTATTGTCTGTATAGACAGCAATTTTTTTTAAAAAGTGAACATGTAAAACTGCGGGGTTCAGCAATGCGGTTGAAAAATTTAAGGGCACCTAACTTTTGTTTTGGTGCACCTAAGAAAAAAAGTTAGGTGCACCACTGCAACCATGGCAACAAGTTAGTCTCGAGCCCTGACACGTGTACTGCAGTCTTTATGCTTGGAGCCTATCCTACCCATTCCTGGAAGATCCCATCAGACCTCCACAGAGTCTAAAGTTTAAAGAATAGGTGCTGGTTAAGAAACAAGCACTGATACAAAGCACTGTGGCAAAGCAAGTCTGTTTAAAGAGGAGGAGATTTGGAGATTGTGTGTTTTGGACCAGAATGAAACATGAAACTGTTCATTATAGTTGTTCATATATTGTTTACATTTTATTCGTTACATCCTGCACACAACCTTACCTCCATTCCTTTTTTCCTCACGCAGCATGCTTGGAGCAGTGGTGGTTGGCATTGGCACAGCTGGTTGTGTAAGGATCAGAGACATGTTGGTGCCACTACGTGGCAGTCATGCAGAGAAACTCGCTGTCAAAGGATTTATATCCAGGTAACACACACATGCTGATGCAGCTCAATAATGATATGAGATATAGTGTATATGGTCTTTGTCAAGCAAAATTATTGTCATAAATTGTTAGCTCATGAGTCCAGAGGTGAATGAAAATAAAGCTAACTAATGGATGTCACAACATTAGGAACCCTCCCTGCTTATCCATTCCAAGTTGCAAGGGCAGCAGTCTAAGCAGAGACAAGTTGTCCTTATTCCTACCCACGTCCTCCAGCTCTTCCAGGGGTTCACTGAGTAGTTCCCAATGGCAGCTGAGATATCTAATCTCTCTAATTAATTAATCTGCCCTGGGTTCTTCCATTAAGACATCCTCAAAACAGGAGGCATCCTAGTCATCATGCACAGGAATAGTAGCACTACACTGAGCCCTTAACCAAAGCACATGGATAGGAACGTAGGTTGATTGGTAAACCAGCCAAGCTCTGAACCAATCGATGTCAGTCTTCTCGCCCCTCACTTGTGAGATCCTGAGAAATTCCTTCACTCAGAGTAGCTACTCCCCTCCAATCAGTGGGCACTCTACCACTTTTTTAACAGAGGACCATCGCCTCAGACTTGGAAGTGCTGGTTTTCATTCGAGCTGCTTCCAGCTGGGCTGTAAACTACTCTAGCTGAATGTTACCATCTGATCAAGCAAAAAGAAACAAATCATCTGCAAAAAGCAGAGGTGATCCTAAGGCAGGGGTGTCGAACTCCAGGCACCATGTACCCATAGAAAGTCATGGTACAGTGTTCACTCTCCCGTCCAAATCCATGAATTCAGGTGTATAAAGTCAAGCACCCAGGATTGCAGACTGCGTTTACGAACAGTTTGTAAGACTCTGTTAGTGAATTAAAGTTCACAGCGTTTAGCAATGTAAAGTTGTTATATTGACAGTCGGTGTATATTTTCATTTTTGTTGTTTGTGAATCTACAGTCTAATAGGATGTTGTCTTAACTGTGGCTACTGTATTCTTCCTTTTGCTTCTTTTGCTTTGGTTTACTAAAGGAGAAGCCTGGAGCCTCAGCAGGGAGTGAGTCAGATCTCACTGGAGGAGGCTTTGAGTAGAGACGACGTTCATGTGGCGTTCATCTGTACTGAGAACATGTCTCACGAGGACAATGTCAGGTAAATGTCTGTGACAGGCAACTACAAAATGTTGTAGAAAAAATGTACAGGGAGTTAGGAATACTTAGATTACAAACGTGAAAAAAGTTAAACATCAGATTTAAGGAAATATGCTGAGTCATTTTTCCTGGAGTGGCAACACCTCAGACTGCATCTAGTGGACATAGTAACACATTTAACAGCTAAAGGCCACACATTATTCCCTTGAATGTGGTAGTAGCCAAAGTCTTGGTGTTTCATTGATTAGGCTGACAAGAATGACACTCTAAACAAACATTCAAATATGTCTATGTGCTTGTTTTACCTCCAAGACAATGTGTCAAGTAAAATGTAAAATGTAAGTACTAATTTTGTCCCCAAGTAGTGCTCTATCATCTGACAGCAGTCTATTTCTCCCATCTTAGAAAATATTTGTAACAAAATTCAGAATGTATAACTGACAATTTCTAATTATGATTCTTGTTGCCTTCATTTTGACCAAGAACTCATGTTTCATTAGGATGTTTCTGCAGGCACAGAAGCATGTCTGTGTTGAGTATCCTATGACCATGAGCTACAAGGCTGCTGTGGAGCTTTGGGACTTAGCTGAAGAAAAAGGTGATCATTTATGATTGTGTGCTACAATGCACGTTCAAAAGTGAAGCAATTCAGCTGTAATATCTCAGAGTAATAGAAGTTCCTTTTATTAAGTACGGTGTTGTCATCACTACTGATGTGAGACCAGCATGATCATTTACCCCTGATGGTTCTGATCACTAATTCATAATAGTATTTGGATCAGTTGTTTTGCAGAAACACAGTTCAATGATACTGTGGGAAATGTCTTTTTGTTTTATTTAAGAAAAATATTAGCTCATTTTGAATTTGATTGCAGCAACACTTGTGTCAAGATGGGGAAACAAAAGCTAAAAAATATTTGTTATACTAAAAGAAACAGCTGAAGGAACATTTTGCGACTAATTAGGTTAATTATCAACAGGTCAGTAATATGATTGGGTATAAAAAGAGCATCTTAGAGAGCCAGGTAATATTATGGGCAGAGATTCACTAATCTACAAAACACTGAGTCTACAAAAGTTGTGGAACAATGTTAGAATAATGTTTCGATGCATTCTCAATCATCCAGGAAAGTAAATCTCCAAAAGTTGAATCTGTTCATCTGGACGTAGCGTTTTGTGGGAGAAACGTTTTGTCACTCATCCAAGTGACTTCTTCAGTCTCAGCTGACTGCAGGTTTCCCCAAACCTTATAAACAGTACATTTGCATAATGACTGAAACCAGCCCACTGAAGGAACAATGGGCTGTGAGGTCAGTTCCTTAATCATAATTATGCAAATTCCCATGACCATTGATCAACAATCACTGACCAAAACCCACTGATCAAAGAACACTGATCAATGGCCATGAGTACCATTCACAGAGAGTTGGGGAATGGCTGCAATCACAGCATTGTAAGATGGCGAAAGATGTACCCTTAGGCACACCTACAGGCCAGTGGACACTCTTTCAACGATGAGGATGTACACATCCTGGACAGGGAAGAATGCTGGTTTGAGCGCGGAGTCAAGGAGGCCATTTACATGAAGAGGGAAAGACCATCTCTGAATCGAGGAGGGGGCCTAAGGGTACATCTTTCGCCATCTTACAATGCTGTGATTGCAGCCATTCCCCAACTCTCTGTGAATGGGACTCATGGCCATTGATCAGTGGTCTTTGATCAGTGGGTTTTGGTCAGTGATTGTTGATCAATGGTCATGGGAATTTGCATAATTATGATTAAGGAACTGACCTCACAGCCCATTGTTCCTTCAGTGGGCTGGTTTCAGTCATTATGCAAATGTACTGTTTATAAGGTTTGGGGAAACCTGCAGTCAGCTGAGACTGAAGAAGTCACTTGGATGAGTGACGAAACGTTTCTCCCACAAAACGCTACGTCCAGATGAACAGATTCAACTTTTGGAGAATTAGAATAATGTTCTTCTGTTATGGACCGCAAAGACTAGATGTCTCCAACTACAGCAATGATATTAATAGATTCCAAGAATCTGGAGAAATGTCTGTGTGCATGGGCTAAGAAGAGCAGTACTGAATGCCTGAATCCCTCGGGGGAAACTGCATTTAAGATAGATAAGATAAGATAAGATACCTTTATTAGTCCCACAAGGGGAAATTTCATGTTAAGGCTGCCGACCTATTGCACGCAATGGCGGCGCCATCTTTCCCTCCGACCATACATACATTACACAAAAACATCACATGGGGAAGACAGGTCAGAGAGGTATAACAATGGAAAAAACACAACATGACGAAAGATAAGGAGAAAAAACCCCATTAAAAACAGACATGATTCTGTCATGGAAGTGACAGCATGGATTGAGGAATGCATCCAGAAATAATTGTCTTTTAACAGGGTTAGCAGGTTAAAGCTGCAAAGACGAAGCCATCTGTGAATATAATACAGAAATGTAGCCATCTGCTGTGGGCCAAACCTCATTTGAATCGACTGAATCAAAGTGGAAAAGTGTTTTGTGGTCGGCTGAATCCAAATTTGAAATTCCTTCCCCAAAATATGGCAAATCCTCTGTAGTAAAGAGGAGAGGGATCATCATGGAGGTGCATCAGATAGGAACAGGCTTTAGAGGCTTTAGAGCAACATGTTTCTTCCAGGTGACGTCGTACTCAGGGAGGGTCTTTGCATATCCTGTATTCAAATCCAAATTGAGCTAATATTTTTCATAAATGGTAAATTTGATGTTTTCTATATTCTGCTGGGAATAAAATATGGGCACACATGATTGCATCGTCTGTTTACATTTTGCGTAGCACGCCTTCTTTTTTTGGTTTGTAAGAGCTTGAATCCTCTGATTCTCAGCAACTGTGTCTGTTTGTCAGGAGTGATTCTGCATGAAGAACACATTGAGCTGCGGTCAGAGGAATACAAACAGCTGAAGAGAGAGGTAGAGGGAAAAACCTTGCAAGAAGGTACTCTTCATTTTACTGGTAAGAGACAGGAAGTAAAGAGCGTGTTTTTAAATAAAATTATCAGCCTTGGGTTTAAAATCAAATCATGTTTCCACCAGCAGAACGTTACTCAGGGAAGGGAATATTTTGAAGATCTGCAAAGAATGAACTAGGCCCTAGTTTACAGTCCCTGCACATGAGGCAGAAGCACAATGACCAGTGAAACCAGATGAATATGAGAACTCTAAATATGCTTGTATGTGTATCTATGTATAATATTTCACTTGTATTCTGGGCAGCACCTGTAGTGTTGAAAGAAAATTGTTGGTATAGTTACCCCCTGTGATTTAATAGTGAATTGTGTATCCTGTTTGCTGTATAGCAGCCTGCAGATGTTTGCTTTCGACAGGTCCAGCACACGTCTCCTGAGCAATCCCAGCACGTTCTTCTTTGGCGAGTCCTGTGTTTGTTGTTTGAATTCTTTCAGTTCCTATCTGTGCCAGACTTGTGTGGCTCTATTTGAATTTCTTGATGACACTCCTCAGGATGGCTGCCGTCCCATACCTCAGGAGGCGGAGCAGTCTTCTACTCTTTGGTGTTTTGATCCCCGTCTGTTTCATGCCAAATATCTTTGTGCAAGATATTAATGCCAAGTTGCTCTCTGATGCATCTACTGGAGTGTGAATGTGAGATTGAAAGCACCTAAGCATAGAAAAAATAGTAAAAAGTGTTTGTGTAAAAAGTGTTTGTGGTTTGAATGTGGCGTGTGGTGCTATATAAGAACCATCCATTTACTTCTTACTGCAGTTCTTGACATTTGGAAGCACTAGAATAACTTTGCTTTGTAGGGATCATCGTTTATTTTTCTCCAGGTTAAACTGAGTTCTTTTTTTTATTATGACGATTTGTTGAGTGACAGCTCAAACGCTTGCTGATGTTTTTATACTGTGTGTAAACTGGAAGATAACCACAACTTGATTTTACAAACTTTGAGCATTACAGAGTTGAAGCACATCATTGCATAGCAGTGGTGTGTGCTATTACTCAGTAAGAGTAAGTGTAGAGGTAGCAACGTTGACCCAGGTAACTTTTATTTTTCAGAAATAATTGTTATTCTATACAAATAGAAATATAGAATTTTATGCTTTCTAAAGAAAACTTGTATCTTTACAAATGCTATCCTTTGCAATCTTAAAAAAAGTACTAGGGGAATTTTTAACAAAAATTTTATGTGGGGGTCTAATAATTCAGTCATGTGTACGATGCTTTAAACACACAACAGTTCTCATCAACCCCGGTCTAATTCAAACTTCAGGAAACTCTTAGTAATGTACGTGCTGTAATTTCTTCAAGGTGGAGCTTTAAAGCCTGGATTTGGTTTCCCATCATTCAGCGGCATCGCCCGCCTTACTTGGTTGGTTGAGTTGTTTGGTGAGCTCTCAGTATCTGCAGCAACACTGGAGGAGGACCCTGCTAACAGCTACAGCAAGATGACTGCAAAGCTGCTAACGTCTGACAACAGGTACGGGGGAAAGATCCATCTGAATGAAGAACGCGGGGATCACTATACCCTAAGTGAAAATGGGACACCTTATCCCACATGTCAGCACACAAGACTGGGAGCTAGGGCAGGATTGTAGCAAAGAGCATACTTGCCAACCTTGAGACCTCAGAATTAGGGAGACATTCAAAAGGGCTGTTGGGGGGGGACTGCTATACATATATATATATATATATATATAAACTTCCAACACCCAGCACGCCCCTGCGGGCGGTTTATCCTTCAAGCTCGGGTCCTCTACCAGAGGCCTGGGAGCTTGAGGGTCCTGCGCAGTATCTTAGCTGTTCCCAGGACTGCGCTCTTCTGGACAGAGATCTCCGATGTTGTTCCCGGGATCTGCTGGAGCCACTCGCCTAGCTTGGGAGTCACCGCACCTAGTGCTCCGATTACCACGGGGACCACCATCACCTTCACCCTCCACATCCTCTCGAGCTCTTCTCTGAGCCCTTGGTATTTCTCCAGCTTCTCGTGTTCCTTCTTCCTGATATTGCTGTCATTCGGAACCGCTACATCGATCACTACGGCCGTCTTCTTCTGTTTGTCTACCACCACTATGTCCGGTTGGTTAGCCACCACCATTTTGTCCGTCTGCATCTGGAAGTCCCACAGGATCTTAGCTCGGTCATTCTCCACCACCCTTGGGGGCATCTCCCATTTTGACCTCGGGACTTCCAGGTTATACTCGGCACAGATGTTCCTGTACACTATGCCGGCCACTTGGTTATGGCGCTCCATGTATGCCTTGCCTGCTAGCATCTTGCACCCTGCTGTTATGTGCTGGATTGTCTCTGGGGCATATATATATATATATATATATACATATATACATATATATATATATATATATACAAAAAACTTGAATTTTCAAATGTTTGTTTATCGGATAAAATAAGTTAAATGTCACCGTTATTATTGTTCAGTGGGGGTGTCCAAATTCAGAGGCTGTGTCCACCTGAGGACCCAGCCTTCTGGGTCTAAGTGGGCCGGGTCCTTCGAAAGCCGGGTAGACCGGAAATGAGCGGAAATGAGCGACTCTGAAATTGGACGGTCTACCCTTCAGAATTACGTCACGAGCTCTCTCGGTGGAGTGAAAAACTCTGCCATCTGCTCCTTGCTATCTAAAATATAACAGTATGCTGGCATAAATTTTCGACCATCTCACACTTCCGTTTTCAGTTTTCTGTTTGACGTTTATTCAGCTGTGTGAAAACCCTGGAGGAACCCACCCAAGGGATTAATAAAGTTTTATTTAATATAAGCTAATCTAATAATTTTAATCTCAGCCAAACCGATGTACTCACGAACAAATAAAACAGTGAAAAAAGCCACACAATAACATGTTTAAGTTATCTAAGTGACTTATATATCATGTTTAACCTGAGTAGCGAAAGACCGCGGCGGTTTGAAAACGATGTGCCGGGAGTTTGCGGTTCTCTTCGGCTCAGATATTTGAAGTTTACGTAGCTACATTGTCGCCTGAAAATATGTTAAAAGTTTATTTTGCGACCCAGAAAGAGTAATAAGAGTAATATTAAAACTAAGTAGCTGCAGTAGTAGTAGCCATTGTTGGAAACTGGAATTGGCTGGGCCAACCTGGGATATGGTTTTTCAATTTTGTTGTCCGGGTGGAAAATTGGGAGAAATGCGGGAGAATGGTGGCTCCGGGAGATTTTCAGGAGGGGGCACTGAAATTCGGGACTCTCCCGGAAAAATCGGGAGGGTTGGCATGTATGCCAAAGAGACTAACTAAACCCCAGACAATAGGAATGTACATGTGGTTTTCCATGTGTAGTTTGTTGTTGTACATGCGTCATAACTTCATTTCACCTAATTGTAATAAATAAAAGTATTTTTAAAGTCAGAAAGCCATTGGAGTAGCCACTGAGTGAGAATATCTCCCACTCTTTTGGTTTTCATGACGAAAGAACAGATGAGAGCCGTAAATGACATATAATTATTTCATCTTATGTCCATCCAGATCTCTGACATGGATTGAGGAACGGCAACCAGGCCTCCCCCGAGCAAAAAACATCAACTTTCAGTTTGATTCAGGGACTCTGACTCAGATTCCTCCTGCACCAAGAGGGACCGTGGGCCTCTTTATGCAAGACCTGATCCATTTCTCTGCTAAGCTGGCAGGCCAAGTGAGTCCTGAAGAGCTCCAGAAAGAGAGAGTCAGGGTCCTACACTGCCTGGAACTGGCAGGCAAAATACAAGAGCTTTGCCAAGGTTAAAGGGAAACTCCTTGATCTCATTGGATGATAGTTACATTTATACCCCCGTTTCAAAAACATTTGGGATGCTGTGTGGAATGTAAATAAAATGCAGTGATTTGAAAGTGTCATATACTTATATTTATTCACAATAAAAAACCAACATTCATAAATATCTGGGAAATGAGAAATGCTGCGTTTGTAGCAGAGGAATTGTTATGTGACAGAGAATTTGAAGAACTCTTCTTTTGAACTGAGTGCTGACAGCAACATGGATGTCCCTTTCCTCTTTAGAGGATGTGGCATCCATGTTTTCCAAAAAGAGTTGCTTTAATCATATGGCTTCTTCTTTGCATGACATAATTTTAACCTGCATTTGTGGATGACACTATTAACTTGCAAGCTTATTCCAGTTGGACTTTTTTAAGTGGGGACATCCCAGTTGTTTTGGAAAGTCAACAGGATGATGATGTACACTAATAAAGTAAATATTAAACCACCTTAAAGTCTGTTTCATTATAGATCAATATTGGTAGGAGAGGATGGCTAGCAGTTACAGATTGTCTCCATACTTTGACGAATCAAAGCCATGTGAAAGCTGAAGGAATGAAGGTGCTATCTGGATACGAGTCACAGCTCAACAAAGATAAGCAAGCAACTGGTGTTTTCATGGTCTCCAAAAGGGTGAGAGGAACAGCGGTGGGCATATTGGTCGATGACTTGAACAAGGACCCTGGTATGAACACATTACTCACGAATCTTGACAGTTTGTTTCATGAAGAAAAAGACCAGACCTATGATGCTTATTCTTGCTTTGAAAAGATAACGGGAGACCCCGGTGTAACTGACAAACTATACCATAGACTTTGAACAACGATACAGTCATACGTGCAAATACAAGATGGAGCTTCCCAATGCAGTGTTGGCTTTTAAATCATTAGATGCTGCATGTTTGGATGCAAAAGGCCGACAGTCTTTACAGCATGTTCAGATCTGACTTTTACATTAATGAAGTTGACTCTGAAAAGGATATTTGGAGGAAAATCAGAGGCTGTCTCAAGTAGGGGAATTGACCAAGAAATGGTACATATCCCATAGCAAAAGTGACAGAAAGGCTAGCCACTGGCACAAAGGGATCAGCAGAAAACCTCTCTACCAGGAAGAAACCCACTGGACAAGTTTAGCTGCAGTAATAAATGTGCAGTTTATCAGTCTGTTTTTCACTGGATTAAAGACTGTCCACGAAGGTGAGCAAGTCAAGATAACTGACACAGACAACGGTGAAGAGTGTAATCCCACCCTCTGTAACCAAAGAGTGAGGCAGAGATCCTTGTGACAGAGTGCTTTGGGATGCAATTACTGACATTGACTGCGCAAAAATTATGTGTGGGAAAACAGTGGGTACAAAAATACATCGCAGAGCAAAGCCAGAAAGAAGAGTGCTTTGGTGAAAACAGAAACACCCAACTGAAAACTGTATATTCAACAATAAAGGTGAAAATTACAGCAAAAAGTAGTTGAGACCAAATGTCTCTTAAGGAAGTCTCTTAAGACTTCCTTTTCCAGAGCCTGAAACACAGTGGGTGCGTTTGTTAATCCAAATGACAAAGTGTCTAAAAGCTGTATTAAAGGCTGTCTTAGACTCATCCCCCTCCTGGATGCAGAGATAAGACCTTTATTTTTCTTTTCTATGCTAGAAAGTTCCAATAATTATGAACATTCAGTCACATATGAATTCAGTTCTCTTCATGTTTAATTCAGTTTCTGCAATTTTACTTCAGTTACATCTATCATTCTCACATGAACACTGGGTCCTCTACCAGAGGCCTGGGGTCTTGGGGGTCCTTCAAGGTATCTTTGGTTTTCCAAGGACTACGCTTGTTCTGCCTTTGTACCTTACACTGGCTTATACAGTTTTATAAACTGCCCTAGAGCTCCCTCTGGTGGCTGCTTTGTAATATTGTTTTGATTACTTGGGAAAAAGAAAAATGGCGAAAGCGAAAAATCCAAGATGGCTAAACGTAATGCCAAAGTATTACTGTTTTAAGCTGATATGGACATTAAAATGTTGTTGCTTTGGACGAGATTTGTCCATAAGTATGAGTGATAATAAAATAATAATTGTTTTTTTGTTTTGTTTAAAAATTGTATAATAATTTGTATGTGTGAGTTATGAAAGTATTTTCTTGTCAGCTTGCAGTAAGCGTGTAACAAGCTAGTTTGCGACGGTAGTTAGCTAATACAATATTTTGTATGTTTTCAGATTTACAATGGTCAAAGAGAAGGCAACGATCAGAGGCCATTCTTCAGTAAATCAGCACAAAAAAGGAAAATAAGTCTGGTTATTGGAGCATTATCTTACTGCCTAGCTGGTGAAAACTAGAAAACAAAGGGCGAGGATAGGAATAAAAATAATAATAATTCAAAATCACTTTTATTGTCACATCACATGTGCTGTACACTGTTACAGCACAGGTGAGTGAAAATTCTTGTGTGCAGGCTTCACAAGCAACAGAGGTGTGCAAAATACAGGTAACATTAGAACAAGGCAAAATATAAGAATAGG
This sequence comes from Oreochromis niloticus, assembly GCF_001858045.2. Lineage (NCBI taxonomy): Eukaryota > Metazoa > Chordata > Actinopteri > Cichliformes > Cichlidae > Oreochromis > Oreochromis niloticus. The sequence goes on along the minus strand of NC_031982.2, from coordinate 1,617,886 downwards.
AATGTGAGAATTATAAGAATAAGTATATGTACAGATATGAGAATGCCCATTAGTGAATATGTATACCAAATTTATATATATACATATGTGTGTGTGTGTGTGTGTATATATATCTATATATAAAAAAAAAAAAAACACCCATCTCGCCCCTGTGGGCGGTTTATCCTTCAAGCTCGGGTCCTCTACCAGAGGCCTGGGAGCTTGAGGGTCCTGCGCAGTATCTTAGCTGTTCCCAGGACTGCGCTCTTCTGGACAGAGATCTCCGATGTTGTTCCCGGGATCTGCTGGAGCCACTCGCCTAGCTTGGGAGTCACCGCACCTAGTGCTCCGATTACCACGGGGACCACCGTTACCTTCACCCTCCACATCCTCTCGAGCTCTTCTCTGAGCCCTTGGTATTTCTCCAGCTTCTCGTGTTCCTTCTTCCTGATGTTGCTGTCATTGGGAACCGCTACATCAATCACTACGGCCGTCTTCTTCTGTTTGTCTACCACCACTATGTCCGGTTGGTTAGCCACCACCATTTTGTCCGTCTGCATCTGGAAGTCCCACAGGATCTTAGCTCGGTCATTCTCCATCACCCTTGGGGGCATCTCCCATTTTAACCTTGGGACTTCCAGGTTATACTCGGCACAGATGTTCCTGTACACTATGCCGGCCACTTGGTTATGGCGTTCCATGTATGCCTTGCCTGCTAGCATCTTACACCCTGCTGTTATGTGCTGGATTGTCTCTGGGGCATCTTTACACAGCCTGCACCTGGGGTCTTGCCTGGTGTGATAGACCCCAGCCTCTATGGATCTTGTACTCAGAGCTTGTTCCTGTGCTGCCATGATTAGTGCCTCTGTGCTGTCTTTCAGTCCAGCTTTGTCCAGCCACTGGTAGGATTTCTGGATATCAGCCACCTCCTCTATCTGCCGGTGGTACATACCGTGCAGGGGCCTGTCCTTCCATGATGGTTCCTCTATATATCTATATCTATATCTATCTATCTATCTATCTATCTATCTATCTATCTATCTATCTATATATATATAAAGTTAAATAAAATAAAATATGTGCGAAACAAGTGGCATATATGTACAGTATGGAGTACATAATGTTGACGTTCCGGTAAGTGATGGTGAGGTGTCTATGAAGTGTTCAGCAGTCTGATGGCTCGATGGAAAAAGCTGTCTCTCAGTCTGATGGTTCGGGACCGGATACTGCAGTACCTCCTGACCTTGTAGTACCATATCACCCTATTAGAGCACTTCGCTCTCACACTGCAGGCCTACTTGTTGTTCCTAGAGTATTTAAAAGTAGAATGGGAGGCAGAGCCTTCAGTTTTCAGGCCCCTCTTCTGTGGAACCAGCTTCCAGTTTGGATTCAGGAGACAGACACTATCTCTACTTTCAAGATTAGGCTTCAAACTTTCCTTTTTGCTAAAGCATATAGTTAGGGCTGGACCAGGTGACCCTGAATCCTCCCTTAGTTATGCTGCAATAGACGTAGGCTGCCGGGGATTCCCATGATGCATTGAGTTTTTCCTTTCCAGTCACCTTTCTCACTCACTATGTGTTAATAGACCTCTCTGCATCGAATCATATCTGTTATTAATCTCTGTCTCTCTTCCACAGCATGTCTTTCATCCTGTCTTCCTTCTCTCACCCCAACCGGTCGCAGCAGATGGCCCCGCCCCTCCCTGAGCCTGGTTCTGCCGGAGGTTTCTTCCTGTTAAAAGGGAGTTTTAACAGGAAAAATTGAATTGAATTCTAATAAACAGAAACAACCCTTTATCTAATGAGGCAGCACAGATGGCTAAAGATAGTGATGGGCCGTTTGAAGCTGAAGATCTGACATGTGTCAAACCCCCCCCAAAACAGTGCTTCAGAGGCACTGTGTCGAGGTTTGGTCGTCTGGCCAGGGTCACGTGATCAGTGACCTTCAAAGCTTTATTCGGTGTATCACAGCTTCAGTACCTGATTCAATTATTTATAAGGAAGTGAATAATTAGCAAAATGTTTTGATGATAATTTTGTGCAAAAAACTCCACAAACCAACATGAGATGCAAGAGAGGACGCTCTGTCATTCCTAAATAAAAACCAAAATGAATAACCATAATAACAATAAATGTGCTATGTTTCTATTTTAGTAGTTCACAAACAACTCTACCCGAAAAACATAAACAAAAAATACACTATATGTATAAGTTATAATATATTATATATAAATGTACCAGTCCAACCTCACAGCACACCTCACAGTATTATACCATTGTGTTGTATATTATTATTTATATTGTAATTTTTATCGAATATGTTTACAAACATTAAGAAGTCCCAGGCAAAGGGAAACCACACCGTGGCACATGCTTAAACAAACAAACAAGCAAACAAAACAAAAACAAAAAACAAAGCGTCACAACAGGGTAGCCCAATCACACAGAACTGTCACTTCATACTAAACAACTGAGCTCGGTATCAAAGCAGTGACGTACAATTACAAGACGAACTGCCAACTCTTGAGCCACAATCGCAAAAAGTAATGTGTTCCAATCCATTTGTGCTGGATACTGCACTACTCCACCAGGAGATCCAATCATATGGTTCCTTTGCATTATAAAGAAACAGGTGAGAAAGAAAAGACAGAACATAACACTAAAATGGAACAATAAGATTTCTGCAAATAAGAGAGTAATCCTGCAAAACACTGTTAGTTTATAAGAGGTGTGGGCCAATAGACTATTTTGGGAGTGATGTCATAATTAGGCCATCGGAGCTGCATGCACATTCTGGAAGCATAAAAACAATCAGAACAAGAGTGAGCAAACTGATGACATCGCTGGAATAAGTAAGAATAGTCTTTGGTGCTGTGTTATTAAAAACCCTCATCAGAGAAGAGATGAAGACAAACACAAGGACTTCTGGCTGCAAGCTGTATGTAAAAATTCAGAATTAGAGTGCCCTTCAAATTAGCCACTACTTGAATCCATCCTCGTATCCAATTCAGGGTCACGAGGGGCTGGAGCCTATCCCAGCTGTGTTAGGGCGGGAGACAGGGCACATCCTTCACAGGTCACCAATTCAATTCAATTCAATTCAATTCAATTTAATTCAACTTTATTTATACAGCGCCAAATCACAACAAAAGTCGCCTCAAGGCGCTTTATATTGTACAGTAGATCGCACAATAATACATACAGAGAAAAGCCCAACAATCATATGACTCCCTATGAGCAAGCACTTTGGCGACAGTGGGAAGGAAAAACTCCCTTTTAACAGGAAGAAACCTCCGGCAGAACCAAGCTCAGGGAGGGGCGGGGCCATCTGCTGCGACCGGTTGGGGTGAGAGAAGGAAAACAGGATAAAGACATGCTGTGGAAGAGAGACAGAGGTTAATAACAGATATGATTTGATGCAGAGAGGTCTATTAACACATAGTGAGTGAGAAAGGTGACTGGAAAGGAAAAACTCAATGCATCATGGGAATCCCCGGCAGCCTACGCCTATTGCAGCATAACTAAGGGAGGATTCAGGGTCACCTGGTCCAGCCCTAACTATATGCTTTAGCAAAAAGGAAAGTTTGAAGCCTAATCTTGAAAGTAGAGATAGTGTCTGTCTCCCGAATCCAAACTGGAAGCTGGTTCCACAGAAGAGGGGCCTGAAAACTGAAGGCTCTGCCTCCCATTCTACTTTTAAATACTCTAGGAACAACAAGTAGGCCTGCAGTGCGAGAGCGAAGTGCTCTAATAGGGTGATATGGTACTACAAGGTCATTAAGATAAGATGGGGCCTGATTATTTAAGACCTTGTATGTGAGGAGCAGGATTTTGAATTCAATTCTGGATTTAACAGGAAGCCAATGAAGGGAAGCCAAAACAGGAGAAATCTGCTCTCTCTTCCTAGTCCCTGTCAGGACTCTTGCTGCAGCATTTTGGATCAGCTGAAGGCTTTTCAGCGAGTTTTTAGGACATCCTGATAATAATGAATTACAGTAGTCCAGCCTGGAGGTAATAAATGCATGAACTAATTTTTCAGCATCACTCTGAGACAGGATATTTCCCACTTTAGAGATGTTGCACAAATGGAAGAAAGCAGTCTTACATATTTGTTTAATATGTGCGTTGAAGGACATGTCCTGGTCAAAAATGACTCCAAGGTTCCTCACAGTGTTACTGGAGGCCAAGGTAATGCCATCCAGAGTAAGAATCTGCTTAGATACCATATTTCTAAGATTTTCAGGGCCGAGTACAATAACCTCAGTTTGATCTGAATTAAGAAGCAGAAAGTTAGCGGCCATCCAGGTCTTTATGTCTTTAAGACATTCCTGCAGTTTAACTAATTGGTGTGTGTTACCTGGCTTCATGGATAGATAGAGCTGCGTGTCATCTGCATAGCAGTGAAAATGTATGCTATGTCTTCTAATGATGCTGCCTAAGGGAAGCATGTATAATGTAAATAGAATTGGTCCTAGCACTGAACCCTGTGGAACACCATAATTGACCTTAGTGTGTGAAGAGGACTCTCCATTTACATGAACAAATTGGAGTCTATTAGATAGATATGATACAAACCACTGCAGCGCAGTACCTGTAATACCTACAGCATGTTCTAATCGCTCTAATAGGATATTATGGTCAACAGTATCGAACGCAGCACTGAGGTCTAGCAGGACAAGCACAGAGATGAGTCCACTGTCAGAGGCCATAAGAAGATCATTTGTAACCTTCACTAAAGCTGTTTCTGTGCTGTGATGAGCTCTGAAACCTGACTGAAACTCTTCAAATAAGCCATTCCTCTGCAGATGATCTGTTAGCTGTTTGACAACTACTCTTTCAAGGATGTTTGATATGAAAGGAAGGTTGGAGATTGGCCTATAATTAGCTAAGACAGCTGGGTCTAGAGATGCTTTTTAAGTAAAGGTTTAACTACAGCCAGCTTGAAGGCCTGTGGTACATAGCTGATTATTAGAGATAGGTTGATCATATTTAAGATTGAAGAATTAATTAATGGCAGGACTTCTTTGAGCAGTTTTGTAGGAATGGGGTCTAAAAGACACGTTGATGGTTTGGAGGAATTAATTATTGAAGTTAACTCAGAAAGATCAATTGGAGAAAAAGAGTCTAACTTAACATCAATGGTACTAAAAGTAGCTGTAGATAATATTACATCTGTGGGATGATTATTGGTAATTTTTTCTCTAATGATAAGAATTTTATTTGTGAAGAAGTTCATGAAGTCATTACTAGTTAACGTTAAAGGGATGGTTGGCTCAGTAGAGCTCTGACTTTTTGTCAGCCTGGCTACAGTGCTGAAGAGAAACCTGGGGTTGTTCTTATTTTCTTCAATCAGTGACGAATAGTAAGATGATCTGGCTTTGCGGAGGGCTAACATAGAGACAGACATTCACACCTATGGGAAATTTAAAATCACCATCTAACCTAACCCCACTAACTGCATGTCTTTGGACTGTGGGAGGAATGTCCTCATATCTGGATATCAGGCGCTTGTAGAGCAAAATCAAGTAAAAAGATAATTCTGCGTTTTTACATTCATCAGGTCCCAATCAGCCCAAATAGCAAAGAGAAATTAAAAATGCATGCCATGAAAGAATTCGGGTCTTAGGAGGTGAAAAATTGCATATGTAGGCATAGATGGATATATCAGAGGTATTTTACCTGTTGCACTTACAGTTGGTATTGTACAGCGATCAGCAGTGTTCATTGACCACTTGGAGTTTATTGTGGGTGTCAAGTCGCCTGATGGCCCGTGGAAAGAAGCTATATTTTAGTATTTATCCTACTTTTTATGCTCCTGTGGCTTCTTTCAGAAGGAAGCAAGCTAAAGAGGTGATGGCGAGGATGACAGTGGTCTCTGATTGGCCTCTTCACTCTGGAGAGGTATCGGGACCTGACAGTGTCAGTGACAGGGTTTTTTCTGTGGTCCTTACTATTGATTTTGATTCAATTCAATACAATTTAATTCTAATCTAATCTATTTATAGAGTGGCTCAATGCGCTGCAGTGTTTGCTGTAGAGCAGCTGGCATTCACAGAGACTGAGGATGTCAGTCCCTGAGCGGTGGGATGTCAACAACAGCCTCTCCCTCCAGTTTGTTCCTCCGGGAGCAAACATTTTGTTTATAAGAATATCAGAAATCACCTTATTGAAAGCAGAGCTATAGTCTCTGAAGAGCCGTATGGAGGGCAATGGAAACGACAACAGACCTGCTTGCTCTGTATGCAAACTGATGGTTGATTGCTCCTAAAGTCAGGAGTAAGGTAGATTTTGATGTGTTGTGATCAAACCTGTCGAAGCACTTTGCAGTCACTGGTGACAGTGCAATGGGCCTGCAGTCGCTCAGAGTGCTGATGAGTAAGATTCTTTGGATGGGGATTACAGCAGCTGGGTGGGACTGTGGTGTGTGTCAGGAAGAGGTTTTTCATGAATCTGATGAGAGCTGGTCGGCAGGGCTTTGAGTACTTTTTCAGGTACTCAGCAGCATTTTGTGTACATGGAACACAAAAACCACTCCGTCTTATTCTTACAAAAAGATATTTGTCTCCTTGTCTTTATCCCATTTATTCATCAACACTGCCAAACAGTGAGCTGGAGCTTTCTATTAGAGCGGACTAAAAGCACCACTTAGACTCTACAACTACACAAATTAAAAATGATCTTACACAAATGTAAATCCTAAAATAAATGGGACTGTCTACATGTGGAATGATGAATGGAATCAAATTAATGACATACTTAAGAACACATCTCTGTAATGTCTATCGCTCAACTTTGTGCAGCACTTAAAATAAAATAAAAACAGAACAAGAACCTAAAGATTAGTTTATAAGGTTATTTTTAGCAGTGACAATGAAACTATTTTTTTTCACAGTTACAATAAAAATAACCTTTGATGTTGTGTTGCACTTTCCAGCAGCCATGACCATTTTGGTAATAGAACAGCCACGCCCACTTAGAGGTGGAGCATTTCTAATAGAACAGAGTAGAAGGAGAGTACAGTGTTATGCTCCCCGCCATTCCCTAATTGTAGTGAATATGACTGTTGAATGCCACAGCATCAAAGTTTAGTATGCATGTGATCTAATTATCTATATTCCATTTTAGTGATTACAGTAACAATAATTCACAGGACCAGATTACACAAACACATCATGTAACATGAAATCCAGTTTTATATCATCTCCTTAGAAACAACCGAGGAAGAAAAAACAACAAAAAATAAACATTTATTGCAAAATAACACATGACAATATGGCAAACGTATCACTGGTAACAGTCAAGATAATAATTACGTATAGAAGTCAAGCCAAGTATTAAAATCACAGCCATGAACAATTTTTAACACATAGTTGTCACTACAGTGGACAGCTATTCAAAGGCTGCTGTCTTGTATTTGTGTCAGTGTTGATGGGATACTTGCACATAAACCAGACTGATGTGTTGCTCCATACCTGCCACCCACTGGTTAGTCAATGGACATGTAAAAAACTCTTTGAAAAGTACACGTTTCACAAAATGAAGTTCAAAAATCTTTTTTTTCATGTCTAAAGATGAATAAAAATACTTAAGAAAAAATCCTGATTGAAGTCATAATTCATGCAGGAATAAAGACTCTTAAATTAAGGCTCTTAAAATGCCTTAAAAACACACACAGCATAGAGTCAAGTACAAACCCTAGAAAAGAGCAGACTGTCATGTTGGTGTACAATCAATACTAAAATAGACTTTTCACAGGAGAGATATTGATGCTTAATCCAATCACATACTTTTATTTGTCACAAAGTTTGCCCTCAGCAGGTACAAGGCAGGCTGAAATCTAGCTCAGACAAAATATCATTTACACATTACAGACATTTATTTTCCATAAAGAAACTCTCCCAGTCTGTCGTCACAAACAGCATATTATCAAACTGTCAGGTTGTCTCCACCTCTTTGCTCTTTGCTACTCATACAACTTCTTTCTATATCAACAGTTTTGCTTGGATTTTAAAAAAGAAAAGAAAAAATCAGACCTGAGTAAAATATTATGTTTCATAACCCACTGCCTGCCATAAACCTCACCATGGAAAGACACAGACTTTATTCCTAATAAGCAAGTGTTCAGGCTTAAAATAGCACAGCACTAAAAAAGCAGGAGGGCCTGTTATGTGTGGGCCTGTTGCTATATTGAGAAAATGACATACTATACATTAATCAGCCTGTCAGATGCTCTAACACTGCACGGTACTCCTGAGACGGGATCTGACATCTAAGAAAGTTAACGGGATCATTTTATAGTCTGTAGCGAGAAGCATGAAGGAAATAGTAGAACAGACGGTTTTATCAGGTTAAGTTTTGAAACAGAGTCTGATCGTCTACAACATGATTTCCAAAAAGGTAAAGATGTGGAGGGATTCAGCACTCTGTAAAAAACTGGAAGAGCAAATAGTTTCAGAATTACAGTATTGTGCAAAAGTCTTGAGTCATCCCTCTTTTTTTATATATTTTTCTTCCAAGGAGCAAGACGTTGGAATTTCCAAGGTCTGAATCTACCAAAACTTTCCAAAGGCGACGGAGTTTGGACAAGAATCAAATTATAATTTTACCTAAAATCTTCATCAGATGAACACAAAGCCAAACTTTGTGTCATTCACATAAGACTTTCTGATGATGTTACTATTTTTGTCATATGTGCTCAATAAATGAAAGTTCATTGAAAATATTTTCTTCAGTTTGTTAAATAACAATTTCATGTTAAAAAAATATTGAACATGTTTTATTCTGGATTTATGTGACATGTAACTATATACCATTCAGACATTATCATTAATCTTTTGCAAAGTTAAGTTCTTTGTTTTTTTTAAACACAACTTTACAGGTCAGCAAGATTTTTTCTCTCCATATTTTAAATAACCAATACTTTGACCCAAATTACAGCTCCTGATTAATTCTGATGGTAAGAAACAGCAGTAAAGAGTTGTTTTTGGGATATATATGTTCAAATATTGCCTCAAATTTCAATGTGCAGAAACAAAGGGACTGAACATTGGAGGATGGACCTTTGTTTGACCTTTGACAAAAAAGATCAAGTATTTGATATATGAAGATAAAATTTCATGTCAATCTTTATATATTTTGTGCAAATCGGAGACTGTTAGAGCAGAAGGCCTATGTTCATTTCAGATTGAATTACTCAGTGGCTTAATTTTAGCTCAGCAATGATTCAGAGTGTATGGCTGGGTCTCTCCACAGCTTTATATATTGAAGCAGTGTGTGGTCACCTTGACAGAGAACAGAAAAAGTAAGCCAACATCCAAAGAAGAGTTTTAAATATCCTTCAACAAACCCAAAGAACTATTTCTGATGACTACTTTAACAAAAATATCACCAAACAGCTTCTTGAAGAGAGTTCATGCTGTGTTGGTCCAACCAAATATTGACTTTAAACCTTGTTATAATTGTGCAAACTCTACTTTTGCCTTATGGACTGTATTTTCATGTATATTGCACAGCTCAAAAACACTGCACCTAATTTAGACTAGAAGAGTCTTGCACAGTACTGTATATTCAAAGTGAAAAATGTACTGCACACTGTTGTAGTACTAGTAATGTTTTATTTGCACCCCCCCCCCTAAAGATCGTTCTGCGCAGCTTTTCAGCCAACTTGTTCCTGGCACAGCTCTCCCCAAAGCAGTCCCAGCCCACTGCCTCACCATTCTTCTGCAGAATAGCCGCAGACCACACCCCTACCACATACCTCTGCTGCCCTGAGGTCGGGGAGCCATCCGGCCGAGCCTACCGAGTGATCCAGATAGGTGGCAGCACATGCAGACGCAGCACTTGGTCCATGAGACACTAGAAATTGGCTGGAGCTCCAAACAAGCCAAACGGAAGTGTGACAAATTGGTACAAACCGTACTGAGTGGAGAACGCCGTATTTTTCCTTAAACTCTGGAGAGAAGGAATCTGCCAGTATCTCTTGGTTAAATCCACCATTGTGACAAATCGAGTAGCACCTAACCGGTCCAGGAGCTCGTCGACCCAGGCCCTGGGATAAGTGACATCTCACTCACCTTACGATAGTCAGCACAGAACAACATAGACCCATCTTTGTTCTCCACAAGAACTATGGGGCTACATAAAGCTCTGTAAGACTCTTCTAATACTCCCACATCTTTAGCACCTCAGCCAATTCTTTCTGAACAATGTGTCCTTCAGGTAACCTGCAGGGCCGTGAATGCACTGTCACGCCAGGACACGTTTCAAAATGGTGCTCTATCAGAGAAGTACGGCCGGGCATGTGGAGAACATCTGCAAAATGCTGTTGCAATGCAGCAACATTCGCTCGCTCAGCCGGAGTGTGATGGTCATCATAATGGAGGGAGGGAGGAACTGGGCACTTCTGGCCAAACTCATTTCTCTCCTTCACCAGAGAAGTGGGTTTGGCCTCTCTCCATGTTTTGAGAAGGTTAAGGTGATATACCTGTGTGGGTCCTCTCCTGTCCAACCGCACCACTGCATAGTCAACACCTATTACCTATTCACTGTGTGACCATGAAGGCTCCTTTCCACCTGGTGAGCAACTTCGAGCTACAAGAAGGGAGTAATACAAGCACTTTGTCTCCCTCTAGCCCCTCTACTGTACAGGCACTGCTGAGGTTCCTGGGCCTGGAGATAATTTTTTCGTGATAACCTCCCCAGTGTGTGTGTCTTTGCTCTCAGGTCCAGAACGTACTGAATGTCCTTCTTAGCTGGGCTTGGACCTTCCACCCAGTTTCCCAGCTTCCTCGCAGGGAGAAAATCCCGTGGAAGCCTGGGGCACCTCCCGCACTGCAAACAACAAAGGTTCCAACCAGTGATCCTGATTGTTTCATCCTTGTGAATAAACCTATGAATCATGGACTTTAAAGTCTTATTCTGTCGCTCCACCAGCCAGTCCAGGATTCTGGAAAAAAAAAAAGTCCCCACTTTTCCCCCCCAGTGGCCCCAATCATCTTCCATAAAAGTGGATATTAGGGGGAGGAAACAAAGAAAACAAAGTAATTTTCTTAGTTATAATTCAGAGTATGATCTGGAAAATCCAGAATTTTAATAAGACTTTAAATTTTCCAAGGTGGTTATGTTTGTTTGTCATGTTTGCACGTGTACGTATGTGTGCTCTGTCTGAAAATACAATAGCTCAAAAAGTGTTGAGCACATTTTGTAGGGGGTAGAGTGGGGTCATGTTAACGTTTGGACTACATCCATCCAGGTCTTCAAGGTCAACTTAATGATTTATTGGTTGAAAATTGACAGAAAAAACATCATAACTTAGAAACCACGTTGTGAAAGAGTGCATTGTCGAAAACTACCATATTTCAAATGTTATGTCATATTTGACCTGTGACCTCTCCTTCAAGGTCAACAGATTAGTAATAACCAACCAAGCATGGTTGGAACCAAGCATTTAAACTCATTATACAATAAAATGAATGGTGCATGTTTCGTATCCACATAAATACAAAATAATTATACTCAGTTCTGTCATTTATAGTAACATAGATTTTAACAAGGCAAACAAAAGCCTGCACTTTGCATTTCTTTTTACTGCACTATAGACTTTAAAAAGGTTTAAAAAGAACAAAGAAAACAAATGGATACAAACAAAATACAATAATATTCCTTTAAAAGGAAATATTGTCCAAAGAGTGAGCTGCTTCGGTGGAGGCTTGAGTGCATTCTCAGCCCACTGGAAGACGGACTCATTTGTCAACTAAAATATTAACATTCAACATACACAGACTGGTAATCAGCCATTATAATGATCAAAACTATAAGTGCAATAAACCAGTTTTAAATGAAATAATGTGGACAGTGAATGAAAATATTGTCTGTGGTTAAGTTTTAATAAAGTAAAAAAGCAGGAACTGAGACAGAATCAGATAAAAATGGATCAATAAACAGACCGATAGAAATAGAGCCGCTCTCCTAGGAGCTGGCACAGGGAAGCAGCTTGGTGCTTCACATTCCTGCCCAGCCCATTCTTACCCACTACCATGTCACTCTGTAAAACGGTAAGGCAGCTGTTGGCTTCCATCAACTCAAAGTGCATCTCTGAACTTATCCAGTCCAACACCTGCCCATCCTCTCACACTCTCATACACAAACTGCTGAAGCACACACATATGTGATGAAATCTGTGCACAAGCTAGGTCACAACAGTCTGATGAGAACTTATATGTGAGAGAAAAGATGAGTTGTTCTTGCTGAACTGAAGTAAAAATAACTCCATGCGACACAGAGTGGGTATCAGTGCAAAGCCATCTTCTCATCAATGTATGCTTGGTGCAAAGTAAATGATGGCATGAAGAGCAACATAACGACTGAATGTCCGTGCTGTTGTTCACTGATCATCTACAAAACAAATTCTTTACATCTCAGCTGGACAAGGCACAAACTTTTTATTGCAGCATTTCAAACTGTGAAAATTTGCTCAGCAGTCGGACTGACTGATAAACAGGCACAAACTCCAGGTTTTTATGGGCAGTATAGATGCTAGGCCCGACACTCAAATCCACTCTGCTCCCATTGGCTCATCTCGCTGAGGGTGAAGGCCCGATTTCCAACTAGCTACTGCCAGCTTCAGCTTTCACTGCACACTGAAGTCACACGTCATCAACAGTCCAATCAGGCTGGACTTGGGCACCAAAGACTTTCACACAGTCCAGGGGTGGTGATGGTTTCAGCTTTCTCCCTTGCCACCCCCCTCATTCCTCCATGTGTTTTTATCCTCTCCTCCACCCGGCTATTTTCAGGCCTCCGTTTTGTCCGTGTCTGCTGTTCTGTCTGCTGTCATTTTTAAAAAAGGCCCCTCTGACTAGTCTGGATGGATCCACTGCAAGGTCACAAAAGTAGCTGTTAGAGTAAAGTCATTCAGGAGTCCGGTCACTACTGCAGAGAACAACTGATGAAGTTATCAAGTTTTATATGTTATGGATGTGAACAGATCAACAAACACACTCACTCTCCTAGGACCATAAAAAGTGTAAAGTCACTCCTTTTTTAAAATTACATTTACATTAAAAACATATATACATATACATACATACATATATACCAGGGGTGCAACAATACTCGTATCGATATTGAACCGTTCGATACAGTGCTTTCGGTTTGGTACACATATGTATCGAACAATACAAAGTTTTTAATTTATTTTATCAACTTTTCTTCTGACGATGCTGTCTGTGTTGAGCGCTCAGTGGATCTGCGTTCGACTACTCCACCTAGGCTGCACTGTCGAGCGCAGATCCACTGAGCGCAGCGCAAGCTAGCAAGACAGAAGCTAAGCTCGTTGCAACATGGCAATTATGACCCTGATGGTAAGCGCGTCATGGACAAAAGTAAAACAGTATGTCGGATGTGCCACGCAATGCTCAATTACATTGGTGGGAACTAGTGCGTTAGCGCAGTTAGCTCGTTAATGTGCTGATGCCATCCAGCCCCACGCACGGGGCGATCCGTGGTAACTCGTTAAGGGAGATGTGCCGCGTTATGGCGTTAGTGTCATTTTAACGAGATTAACGCTGACAGCTCTAGTGGGAACACAACGAATATGACTGCACATTTACGCCGACATCATCCTAGTGCAAAGACAAGTGGAAGCAGACAAAAAACAACAAGCACGCATGCTACAAACTTTACCCGAGTCATTTAGACAGCCGTTAGCACATGATTCTCCTTATGGGGACCTGATATGTTTAATATGCTGCTGAGAATATACCCCAGAAGAAGGGTATAGTATAGCTTTTATTTTGGAAAGAGCCATTTCTCTGTAATAAACTCTCTTTTCCAAAGATGAGTGATTTCTCGATCAGATAGATTTATTTATTTTTATTATTTTGTTGTTTCAGCAACATTAAATTTAAAAACTACTTTTGAGTTAAAATATCTATTTATAATTTTAATTAATGACAAATTAAAAAGGCATGAACATTTTTTTGTATCGAAAAAATATCGAACCGTGACACCAAAGTATCGAACCGAACCGAACCGTGAATTTTGTGTATTGTTGCACCCCTACTGTTTATCATCCTTGTGTAGGACAATAGTAATAATTTTTAAAAAATGACCAGTGTCATCCTTTAAACAACCAACTAAGCTTCACTTTCGCTCAGTCTACTCAGTTCCAGTTATTCACTGGACAGCATCACAGTAACACTTGCTGTGCAATACACTGAAAACTGAAAAAATACAATGATTAGAAATAATTACTGAATTATTCATTTCTCTCTTCCTCGTAGTCCTTTCACCAGAGGAAGAGGCAAGGATGGAGTCTCCATGGATACTCCATCATGTCCTGTGCATCCATCAGTGTCAAACATATATTCAAACCAGGTCCAGGGGTCAGTTTTGTTAATTGGAGTACAAAAGTTCTAGGCTAACTAAAAACAGAAGAATTACCACAGCAGAACTGTAGAACCATTGTGAAGTTGCAATGCAAGGATAGAAAAAAAATGTGTTAATGATACAACAGTCATGTCAGTGCAGTGATCACAGTTTTGAATGTAATCAACAGCCATGTTTGACTTGGACTGACAACCCTTTAATCCAAAATTGTTGGGACTCTGTGTAAAATGGAATGTAATAATTTGCAAATATTATAAAGCCACATTTTATTCACAACAGAAAATATCATGTTTACACCAACAAATTAAAAACGTGCAAGAACTTCAGACGTCATCTAGCTGGAACCACATATTAAACACTTTTAGCATTGATGGTGGTGTTGCCAATTCCATTAGCACTAATGCATTCCATAGCATCAGATATGCAGACTTTTGAACTGAGCACAGGTAACAAAGCAAGATGGTCCTTCTTTAGATCGTTCGTGGAAAACATGTCTGGACTTTTATTCAGTACAGTCCATGTTCCAAAAACAAGGACCACAGTAACTCAAAGCACCCTCACCACACTTGGATCTAATTCTGGGAACAGTTTAAAGATGTGCACCTGATGACCTGAGAGGTCTGACACTGTAGTGGAGAGGGGACAAAGCAGGGAAAACCACTGGGACCTGTATAAAGTAATAGAAGGATTTTAAAGATAACTCCTTTTTGATTACTCGTAAAATGATAATAATTAGTATGTATCAGTAAAAATGTTCCTCTAGCGGTTTCTTTTTAGTACCACTTACAGTTTCCAGTCTTTTATTGCCACCGTCTTAACTTTTTTATAAAGTAATATTTTTCTTAAAGTGGTACATTGTCTTATTGTAAACATTTGCTACTCTTTCTGTTTTCTGTTGTGAATAAATTATAGGTTTGCAGATCACTGCACTTCTGTTTTTACATACAGTTTACATTGAGGTTGTATTTTAAATGACCAATCTTTCCTGAGTGCACGATAAACACAACAGGAAACCAGTTTCAGTTCTGAAATACTCATACAGCTGCAAATTCTTACCCGAGTCCAGATGCGGTCAGGTGAGGAAATGGACAAAAATGATCGCTAGACCTACATTCAACAGCATCACAAGAACCACCAAGATGGAGTTGGGGCCCTGTGGAGACACACAAGAAAGCTCTTTAAGTTATTTCATTTATTTTGCAACATTATGATTACTGACGCTATCAAAATCAACAAGACAAGCAGTGGGCCCACTGACAGCATATAGTGTGTAGTGGAAATTAGTAAAGATATCCTCTTGAATTCAGTTCAGTGGAGATCAGAATACTTTATTAATCCTTAAGGACATTATGTGGGTTATAGTTGCTCCAAGATAGTAACAGTAACAGACTAAACTATTTAAATAATACATTATGTTACAGAGTTTACACATTTAAAAGGATAGCACAAATCGCTCAATTATAAATATGAAGAATATTACAGAGGTGAAATTTATATGATGGACATTTAACTCTAACCTGTGAACTTTGTCACTTGTTATTTTTTTTAAAATTTTTTAAATTTATTTATCTATTTTTGGCCTGTCCCGTTTGGTTCTTTTGCCATCAGAATTATTGTCTAAAGGCAAAGAAAGATGCCCACTTTACCAAATGGACCATCCCAGCCTTTGCCATAATGGTCTATTTGATTCACCTTTTATTGTTTATTTTATTTTATTTTCACTTGCTAAATACGGGACAGACTTGACTGGGGAAAAGAAAGGGGAGAAAGAAAGAGGGAAAAAAAAACAGCGGGGAAGAGGGACGGGGATAAAGGGCAAAAAACCCAAAAACCAACAAAACAAACAGAAAAAAGAAAAATACATATATCAATCACCTGGATCACCTGTTGAGAAAGAAAAAAGACAAAACAAGCAGAAAGAAGAGAGCAATATAATAAACAACATCATTGCGATGATCTATGTGAATATAACGGTAAATACTAAATATCGAATATTATGGTGCAGCACATAAGATCAACAGCGCATAGTGTTCTTTGAGGTAGGAGCCAAAAAGGGTGTAGTTTGTGTGTGAGCACCCGTGTGTACACCTGTGAGCATGAGCGCGCTTGTTTTTAAAAGGTTCCTTCATGTAATGATCTGCTAGAGGGTGTGGGGGGGCCACAGCCCCGTCCTCCTGGGCATGAAGCAGGTATGGAGGAGATCAAGACTCCAGACATCCAGTGGCCCTTAGAACACAAGAGACCAAGGAAGACCAACAGAGGGGCAGCCGCGCCACTATCCCAGAAAGAGCTGAGGAGAGCCCCAGATGAGGGGTCACTCAGCAGCCGCGGAGCAGAAGCCAGGGGGGTTGCAGTGACGTGCCCGTGAGCTCGGCCGGCAGCCAGCTGTGCCAGAGTGACCGAGTCCCAGGCCGAGAGGCCGAGGGCACCCCACCCCCGAAGTGGCCCGAGCGAGCCCCAGGCTCCAGGCCCCGACAAGCAGCCACCAGGAGTGAGCCGGTGTGTACCTGGATGCCCATCCCTGGACACAAAGAACCACCAACGCACCGATGTCTGAGGGCGTCTGCCACTGGCAGGGGGAGTGGTGGGGGGAGATAGGCCTCCATACCTTGGAGGGCCTGAGATGTCCCCAGAGAGGTGGCGTCTGATACCCAACATGACATATAGACACAGACATACAGGCACACACAGATACAAACATCCATTCCCACCCTCATGCTCTCATATGCAATTACTCAGCACTCACCCAACGTGGAGACAGACATAAAGAGACGCTGTACACACAATCACACTCCCCAAGCGTACTCTATACCCCAGGTCTAGGTACCCTTGCCCCTGGAGGGGGAAACTGCACCCAGACCCAGGTGGTGTTACCCTTTTCCCTGGGGTGGAGAGAAGCAGACTGCCCCGACTCCGCAGCAGCAGGGAGGCCCCACATGCCAGACCCCTATTGGACGGCCAACTCCTCCTCCCAGCCCCCCCGCCCCAACAGGCAACAGAGAACGGGGGTGTGTGAAGACTCCAAACCTCCCTCTGAATGCTCATATGTAGTGTTGATGCATGTGTGTTCGAAGGTGCATTTAAAACCCAGGAGGGCATGGAGCTACCTGCCAGAGAGCAGCAGGTAAGCGCATAGCCCCTCCTGATAGTCCTCAATGTCTACGTGTATTTAAAATTGAGAGGTGGGCAACGACGCCAGGGGTGAGGTTGTACACCCTGATGGTCTTTTGGATTCCGTGTAGCGTGCCCACCCCCAAGGTCCTATATGTATGTGTTATGAGAGTGTGAGTAATGTGAATGTCTAAGTTGTGGGATAAAATTGAGGCACAGGCAGCCAGAAGGGGACAGAGGGGGGGATGCCTCCCCTGCACCCTGGTGACACACCTTTACCCCAAGGCCCTGCATGTGTGGGTGATTGTGGTGGAGTGGGAAGAGGGAGGCAGCTGGAGATGGGGAGGGAAGGAAGGGAAGGGCAAGTGACCCCTCCCTGGGGCCAGCTCCCCCGCTGACCCCAGTAGGCACCCCCATACTCTGCAACCCACCAGGGAAAGGGGGCCCAGGCCCATGCGGACCGGGGCCCAATTCAGCAGCGCCGCCCGGCCCCACAGAGCCCGGGACAGCCCACCCGACCCCACCACAAAGAAAACTGCACCCACCCCGTCATCCACTCATCTTCCAGACTACACAAGACGCCCAGGCTGAGATCTTCCTCCACCTCTCCTATATCTCCCCCTCCTGCAGAGTGAGTTCCTGAAGAGAGGAGACCTCCTGCAAGCTGTAACAGTGTCCCCCACCAGTTGAAGAGCCCCCCAGGTTGCTCGATGCACTGGCGGCACCCTGCGCCAGGGCTGGGCCCCCATACACCCACCCGCCCACAACCCCAGCGACAGACCAACCAGGACCCAAGCCCCAAGGCCCAGCCAGGGCCCAAGCCCAGAGACTGAGCACCCCCAGAACCCCACGCCCGTCCTGGACCCACCCAGGGGCAGCCAGGCTACCAGGTCAGTAACCCACGTCGGTCAGCACAGACCCTCCCTTAGCCCCGCTGCACGCAGCCAGGAGGAAACCGTCACCTAAGAGCCAACAGAGTCCTTAATAGGCCGTGGCCGCAACCCAGGGTTGAGCCCTTCAAGGAAGACGCTCCTGGGGAATCCCCTGATGCCCCAAGCCTGTCCCTACCCCCACACCAATCACAACAGCGAAGGTGGGACCAAACTATGACCCCCCACCCCCACTAGGTGATGGAGCTGATCAAAGGAGCCCAGAGCAATTGATCTGATGTGGTGGCAGAGGCTGTATCAAGACTAATGTAATCTAATAGATAATTTCTATATTGGTTAGAATTAAGATTATTTTTATTTTTCCAATTCATGAGGACTGTTTTCTTAGCTATGCATAGGGCAGTGAAAACCATATGGGCTATATTCTTTTCTGTAGTGACATTATCTAAGCTGCCCAACAAACACACTAAAGGGGAAGTTGGAATGTTACATTTCAGACACTTCGATAAGTCTTCGCATATCTCGCGCCAAAACTTCTGAACTGGTGGACAGAACCAAAGAGCGTGGATATAATTGTCCGGTGAATTGGTTTGGCAGTGTGAGCAGTTGTTGGTAGACGTAAAGCCCATCTTTAACATCCGATGACCTGTATAGTATACTCTCCTAGTATTTTGTATTGAATTAATTGAAGACTGGGATTTCTAATTAGATGAAAGGTTTTTAAGCAAATCTGAGACCAGAAGTTTTGGTCTAAGTTAACTGATAAATCTGCTTCCCATTTTGCAATATGAAGTCCAGATGAACAAATTCAACTTTTGGAGATTTACTTTCCTGGATGATTGAGAATGCATCAAGACGTTTTAACCCACTTTGGCAAGGACTGCCTAAAACTTGTACGTCAGTATGAGCAAACAGCACGTAAGATGGCGGACTACAGGAACCACCTGAGATTCAGCCTCAGATGCCGACAAAACAGGATTACTCCTAAAAGTCTGCAAATGAGCTCTTCAGTTAAAGGCTTCTGGGCAACAAAAATCCTCCAGAAGGCACAGCATCAGTTGCTTAATGAACGGGTGAGGCAGACAAATTTTACCATCGACATGCTAAAATCTCAAGAGGAGCGGACCCAACGGAGACTGACAATGCTTTTAGATGAGAATACTCTTAAAAAGGTCTTTGACTTCACTGAGAAGGCTCGTCTAGCACAGCACAAGAAGTCTAAGACCAGGCAACAAAGGAAGTTTGACTTACTTGTTGTACGTCGGAAACCACCGCAAAATACGGAGAGTGTCCTCAGTGGCCAGAAGAGACAAGGATGCGACATGGAGGATGTGGACAAGTGGGTGAAGAATTTGTCTGACAGACAGCTCACCCAAACAGTGAAAAACATCCTTGCTAAAGGGTTGAATTTTGCCGTCACACCGAGACAAATCCCGCTAGTGGAGCTGATCACAGCCACAGAAACAGCAATTCGTAACAACAATATTGCAGAAGTGGAAGCAGAGCAACTACGGACGAAAGTTTCAGCCTGTCTCAGCAATGCAAAGCCCCCAGCATCCAACATCACCATGGAGGAGAGGAAGGCCCTCGCATCACTTAGTGATGACAACAACATTATCATCCTTCCGGCAGACAAGGGTAGGTGCACAGTATTGCTTAACCAGAAAGACTATCATGAGAAGATTTTGTCACTACTCAGTGATGAAAATACTTATGAGCCCCTGAAACGAGACCCAGGAAGTGGTTACAGGAAGAGGGTGATAGACTGTCTGAAGCAGTTGGAACAAGACAAGGCTATCGACCGGACCTCATACCACAGACTGTACCCAGGGGAGTCTACGCCAAGTCTGTATGGTTTACTGAAAATACATAAGCAGGGTGCACCTTTAAGACCAATTGTCTGCATGATCAACTCGGTCACCTATAACATCTCCAAATTTCTGGCTTCGATCCTCAACCCGCTGGTGGGCAGCTCTGAACACCACATCCAGAACACCCTGGATTTTGTTGAGAAGGTGAGAGATGTCATTATGGAGGCAGATGAAACCATGGTCTCATACGACGTTACATCTCTCTTCACTTGCATCCCAGTCACGGAAGCGTTGGAGGTAGTCCGTAAGAGATTACAGGATGACACCAACCTCAGCAACAGGACCACTCTCAGCATCGACCAAGTGTGTTTGCTTTTGGAACTGTGTCTTCATTCCACCTACTTCACATACAAGGGTCAGTTCTACAGGCAGAAACATGGGTGTGCCATGGGCTCCCCAGTTTCACCCATCGTGGCCAATTTGTACATGGAAGAAGTGGAAAAGAGGGCTTTGTTATCCTACCCTGGAACACCACCAAGCCATTGGTTCAGATATGTGGATGACACCTGGGTGAAACTCAAATCTCAGGACGTACTACATTTCATGGATCACATTAACTCGGTGGACCGACACATCAAATTCACCAGGGAGGATATGAAAAGTGGCAGGTTAGCCTTCTTAGACTGTGAGATTTCCATCAGTAATGGGGGACATCTAAAAGCTGACGTGTACCGTAAACCTACACATATGGATCAGTATCTAAGGTTTGACTCTCATCATCCACAAACTGGGTGTCATCAGGACGCTACAACACAGAGCGAACACCATCCCCACTGACACAGCGGCCAGGGAGGCAGAAGAACAGCACATCAAGAAGGCCCTGAGTAAATGTGGTTATCCCAGCTGGACTTTTGTCAAAGCTGGAAAGGCACCTAAAGAAAGCTCCAGCCGATCCAGGAGAGAAGGACAACTGCTGCCCAAGCGAAAACCTGTAGTGATCCCATATGTGTCAGGAGTATCGGAACAGTTGAGACGCATTTTTTCTAAACACCGGGTCTCTGTGGCTTTTAAACCCCAAAATACGCTGCGCCAAAAATTGGTCCACCCCAAGGATCGGGCCCCCGACACAGAGTAACATAGTGTACGCTGTTAAGTGCCAGGAGGACTGCCAGGATTTATACATCGGGGAAACCAAACAACCTCTGGTGAAAAGGATGGCACAGCACAGAAGAGCGACCTCGTCAGGCCAGGACTCTCCAGTCTATTTACACCTACAGGCCAGTGGACACTCTTTCAATGATGAGGATGTACACATCCTGGACAGGGAAGAACGCTGGTTTGAGCGCGGAGTCAAGGAGGCCATTTACGTGAAAAGGGAAAGACCATCTCTGAATCGAGGAGGGGGGCCTAAGGGTACATCTGTCACCATCTTACAATGCTGTGATTGGAGCCATTCCCCAACTCTCTGTGAATGGGACTAATGGCCATTGATCAGTGTTCTTTGATCAGTGGGTTTTGGTCAGTGATTGTTGATCAATGGTCATGGGAATTTGCATAATTATGATTAAGGAACTGACCTCACAGCCCATTGTTCCTTCAGTGGGCTGGTTTCAGTCATTATGCAAATGTACTGTTTATAAGGTTTGGGGAAACCTGCAGTCAGCTGAGACTGAAGAAGTCACTTGGATGAGTGACGAAACGTTTCTCCCACAAAACGCTACGTCCAGATGAACAGATTCAACTTTTGGAAATAGGAAGTGATATTGATTCATCTGTTTAAGAAAGCATTCTGTATATTTTGGATAGTAATTTGGGGGTTTTAAGAGTAAGAAATTGAACCACACTTGGTGGTGTTTGTAATTCAACTTGACCCGGTTTAAATTTCTTTTTTACTATGGATTTAATTTGTTGATATTCTAAAAATCTTTTCTTGTTGATCCCATATTGTGTAACTAGTCTGTCAAATGAAATAAATTCTGTTACTTCTAGTACATGTTCTAAATATTTGATTCCTTTATCACTCCAATCTGAAAAGTTTATCATATTATTGTTTTGTAATATGTCAGGGTTGTTCCAAATAGGTGTACGTTTGCATGGGATTAATGAAGACTCCGTCAATTTTAGAAACTCCCACCATGCTGTCAGAGAAGAGCTGATGCTGACGCTTTTGAAGCATTCATGTCGTTGGATGTTTGAGCTGATAAATGGTAGGTCTGAAATCTCTAGATTATTGCAAAGTGCTTGTTCTACATCTAGCCAAGGTTCATCTAAGAGGGTATGTTTTTGCCATCCTGAGATAAACTGAAGCCTGTTGGCTAAGAAGTAGTGCTGAAAGTTAGGTAGTTCTAATCCTCCTTTATCCTTGGTCTTTTGTAGTGTTTTTAAGCTTATACGTGGGGGCTTATCTTTCCAAAGGAATTTGGACATATATGAATCTGAACCAATCTTGTGGCGGTTTAGTTGGGATCATTGAGAATAAATAATTTATTTTTGGTAAGACCATCATTTTTATAGCGGCAACCCTTCCCATGAGTGATATGGGTAGACATTTCCATCTAGCCAGGTCGCCTTCTACTTTCTTTAAAAGTGGGATATGGTTTAATACAGTGCATTAGATGGAGGAGTTGTACAGGGAGGTGGCCACAGGCAGGAATGATTTCCTGTGTTGTTCAGTGGTGCATTGTGGGTAATCTCAGCCTCTCATTGAGCGTGCTCCTGTGGCTAGCCAGCACGTCATGGAGTGGGTGGGAGGTATTGTCCAACATTGTCTTTATCTTGGACAACATTTGCCTCTCAGACACCACCCTAACGGAGTCCAGCTCCATCCCCACAACATTACTGGCCTTGTAATCAGTTTATGGAGCCTGGTGGCATCTGTGACCCTCAACCTGCTGCCCCAGCATGCAACAGCATAGAGAATAGCACTGACCACAACAGACATGTAAAAAATCCTGAGTATTGTCCGACAGATGATGAAAGACCTCAGCCGCCTCAGAAAATAGAGAAAATAGAAAATAGTAGTTGTCCAGTTCACAGTTTCTACTTTTTTCTTCTGTAGAAGGTCTTTGGTAACATTTGTTATCAATCTTCTTATAATCTTTTTGTTGCTTAGCATTTTGTACAGCCACACACTTTACAGTATCATCTATAAATGTAATTTCTTCATCACCTTTTGCTCTTGTAGAGCTTGTATACTTGTTTGCATACAACCTTTATTTTACCATTTATCATCTTTGTTAATAAATATGAACTGCAAATTTTTATTTAATTTTTGCAAGACAAATACTTGTCAAACAGGCCACCACCCACTGAAGCCAACAGAACCACATCATCTGCAAAAAGCAGAGGTGAGATTCTGAAGCCACCAAACTGGAAGCCTTCAGGCACGAGGGTATGCCTAAAATTTCTGTTCATAAAAATAATGAGCAGAATTGGTGACAAAGGGCAGTCCTGACTGAGTCCAACACCTACTGTGAATAAGTCCAACACTTTCTGCTGGCAGTGTACAACTGTAGCTCTTGCAACAGTCCTGAATCTGAGATTTGATTAACGGATAGTTTCCTTTCCAGTACCCTGGTACAGTCTATCTTCCCAGTGAAGCCGAGTAGTGTGATCCCTCTATAACTGGACCCAACCTTCCAGAAACTGTTCTTAAAGATGGGAACCACCACCCCAGTCTACCAATCCAGAAGCAACTTGTCAGATCTTCAAGACATACCTAGAACATCAACAGCCTTAAGGAAGTCAGAGCAACTCATCCACCCCAGAGGCGCTGCTGCTACCAAGTAGTACTTTGTTGACCTTGCCCCCGGAGACAGGCAGACCATGCCCCTCATCCACACACTCTGCATCCTCTACAGAAGCAGGTGCTCACAGTATTCTTTCTGCTGTCTATATCCACAGTTGAAGTCAGCAGCAGCCCACCCCCACTAAACCCTGTGTGAGAGAGCACTGCTCCTAAACTGTCTAAAGGCCACATCCAGTCCGTGATATAATTTCATATGTCATTATTAATGGCCCGTCGGTATGTGGCAGCTGAATCTTCAGCCCTGCTGAGAATCCATATAGGAAGGACTTTATTTTGATGGGCACACCATGCAGCCAATCACAAGACTGACTGTAATCATACTGTTATGTGAAAGAAGGGAGGGGGGCAGACGTTTTTAAGACAGCTAGTGTATTGATACAGGCTAGCTATAGAAAGAGATGGGGGAGCAGGAATTAAATGCAATTGCGTTGGGAAAAAGAGAAGAAACAAGCAGAAATGATATTATGATATAAAAATGATATTAGAGACTGCAAAGCTGAGTGCTGAATCTATAAAATTAGGAGCTGGCTAAAGTAATATCCATTGTTATTTGCAACCATTTTCCAGGTTTCAGAGTTGTCCAGGCCTTGAACCTCATGTGTGTTCTCCCCAGTAGGAGTAAATTCATTAGAAAAATAAGGCTTTTATAAAAACACTGAATAAAAAAAATTCTTCCTTGAAAAGTCTTAATTTACAGTTCATTATTGAATATTACATAAAATATACAAAGTGTATGCAGAAATGTCTGCATGTACCAGAGAACCACGGCTCAGTGTCTGAGTGTCTAAATGAGTCTCACAAGCCTGAATGTGTGTTTGAAACCATTTATAATTGTTAACTTGTTTGATCTGCTGCTCACCGCAAACAAGCACAAGCAGTGACTTTGGAGTTTTACAGCATTTCCTATGGATAAAAACCTGCCTTATAGCCGTTCATACTACTCAAAGTAATAAAGCAATAAACAATTAAATGACAGAAAATGTTTTTCACTTTCTTCCATGGAAATAGACTTTGTTACAAATACAATTAAAAAACATCTTCATCATTAAACTTGCTTGCAACTTCATGCATGCCTTTCTCCTGTAAAAACATCTGAATTTCCTCTCTGAGACTCGTGTCGCTGTACTCGGGACCTACTTGCAAAACAGCACATCCTCACACAGAGACTGTGTGAGGATGTGCTGTTTTGCAAGTAGGTCTTGCAAAACAGTCTTTACTGGCGTCTGTAGCCTCGTCCACTTGTAAGGCAAAAAGTTTGTCCTTCAGCACATCAATTAGTTGCTCTTCAATGTCACTTGAAATATCACATATGCACCTTGGAAATGATCTTCTTATGGCCTCTGACAGTGCACTTGTCTCTGTGCTTGTCCTGCTAGACCTCAGTGCAGCGTTCGATACTGTTGACCATAATATCCTATTAGCGCGATTAGAGCACACTGTAGGTATTACAGGTACTGTACTGCAGTGGTTTGGATCATATCTATCTAATAGACTCCAATTTGTGCATGTAAATGGAGAGTCCTCTTCACACACTAAGGTCAATTATGGTGTTCCACAGGGTTTGGTGCTAGGACCAATTCTGTTTACATTATACATGCTTCCCTTAGGCAGCATCATTAGAAGACATAGCATACATTTTCACTGCTATGCAGATGACACGCAGCTCTATCTGTCCATGAAGCCAGATAACACACACCAATTAGTTAAACTGCAGGAATGTCTTAAAGACATAAAGACCTGGATGGCCGTTAACTTTCTGCTTCTTAATTCAGATAAAACTGAGGTTATTGTACTCGGCCCTGAAAATCTTAGAAATATGGTATGGAAGCACTAGAAGTATGGTAGTGCTTCCGGTTGAATGAACGCTGGCGCGACTTGCTGCCGCTACTCACCGGTATCTTTTTATCTTTTTATGTCTTATTTATATATTCTTTGATACATCTTTGATAAATCTTAACAAATTTTAAACCTTGTCTTCTGCTGATACTACTGGCGATCCAGCAAATTTTGCAAGTGCCTGAGTTTTTTGGGTCTAGTTCATCTGCCTGTTTGTTTTGGCCGTTGTCTCCCTCGGATCCGTACACCTGACTGTTTGGCCTACCTGACTGTGCGTGATGTGGTCTGGCAGGTTCTGCGTTTTGCTCGTGTGGGTCTGGATTTTTATGTCATTGGTCTACCGACCTAGTGCTGGATTTCACCAATACTTAGCTGATGAGCTTCTCCGTCTCCGCTTTCACCTGGCTTCTCCACCGCCGGCTGTGCTTCATCTCCACACAGACATCGCCTTCCTCCCTCGCTGAAAGTACATCCACCGGGGCTCTCGTCGGAATTTTCACCATGACGACTCTAAGCCAATACAGACCCTCTGGTCCACTTCTCGTCGTCCTCCACGGAACTCCGACAGGGCTGCTGACCACAGTGTTTTAGCCAGCCTGCCCAGGTCGGCTAACACCTCTGACCAGTCAGACAACACCGTTGTCAACTTCGGCCTCCTTAACATCCGCTCGCTTACGAGCAAGGGTCATCTAATTCGGGATCTACTCACAGATCGTAAGTTTGACTTTTTCTGTTTGACCGAGACGTGGCAACAGCCCAATGACTTTTTGCCGCTCAACGACTCCACCCCCCCGGGGTTTGTTTACACCTGCCAACCTCGTAAGTCCGGCCGTGGTGGAGGTCTCGCGGTAATCTATCGCGAGAACTCGAAAGTCACGCCGTTGTCTGTACCTGTCTACAGTTCCTTTGAATCCATTGTTTGTCAACTGTCAGGATCTGTTCCAACTGTCATAACTGTTATTTACCGCCCTCCAAAGTCTAATTCTGTCTTCACAAGTGACTTTGTTGATCTGCTGACTCACATAGCTACTGTTTCCCCTAATATAATACTCCTGGGAGACTTTAATAGTCATATGGATAACAGTGATCATCCTCTCACCAAAGACTTCTCATCCTGCCTCGATAGTTTTGGCTTTAAACAACACAAACTTTCCTACTCATACTAAGGGCCATACTTTGGACCTAGTTTGTTGCTCTGGACTTACTCCTTTTAACTGCAAAGCTGATGAACTACTAATTTCTGACCACTTGCTTCTTTCTTTCAATGTCAAAATGACCTTTTCTATAACCAAGAACCTTCGTACCATTTCTTTTCGGAATATTAAGAAAATCAATCCTGATACTCTTTCTTTTGCTTTCTCTAGTCATTTGCATTTTCATAACCTGCTCACCCAAGAGGACTTAGTTTCCTATTATAACTCTAGTCTCAGTAGTATTCTAAACTCTGTTGCCCCACTCAAAACCAAATCTGTATCATTCTCTCAGTCAGCACCCTGGTTCACAGCTGAACTCAGGCTCCTGAAAGCAAAAGGACGACGACTTGAACGCCTTTATAAGAAAACTGGTCTGAATATCCACAAGGAAATGTTTAATAATCATATTATGTATTATAAGGAGTGTATTAATCAAACAAAATCTGCTTACTACTCCACTATTATCTGTTCAAAAGATGACTCAACCAAGATATTGTTTTCACTGTTCAACTCTTCTTTCAGGTCACCAGATTTTTTACCTGCTCACCTTTACTCGTCTTCCTTCTGTGATTCTTTAATGTTATTTTTCATCGAGAAAATTCACAAAATACACCAAGACCTGGTTTCCGATGTTCCATTTAGCTCTTCCTGTGTAATTCCTCTCCCATCACACTGTTTTTCTGCTTTCCAGCTCCCCTCGGTTACTGATATTTCAGATTTCATCTGTAAGTCAAAACCTTCTACTTGTCAGCTAGACCCCATTCCTACAGTTTTGGTTAAGGCATGTCTACCTTCTTTGCTTCCCCTCATATCTTCTATCATCTGCTCTTCACTTACCACTGGAACTGTTCCTGCTTCCCTCAAAATTGCCACCATCACCCCAATATAAAAAAAAAAAAAAAAAAAAAAAACTGGTCTAGATCCCAATAATTTTGAAAATTTTCGGCCTATTTCCAATCTACCATTCCTTTCTAAAATTCTTGAGAAAATAGTTGCCACACAACTCCACTCACATTTAACTAATAATAATCTGTATGAACAGTTCCAGTCTGGTTTTCGCCCCTCCCATAGCACTGAAACAGCACTTATAAAAATAACCAATGATCTTCTTATGGCAGCTCACTCCGGTTTACTTTCCATTCTTATCCTCCTCGATCTGAGCGCTGCCTTTGACACTATTTCTCACTCCATTCTTCTCAGTAGGCTAGCCTCCATCGGTCTCTCCCATACTCCACTAGCCTGGTTTAAATCATACCTGTCTGATCGCACTCAGTTCATTCAACTCAAATCCTTTACTTCTCAGCCCTTTCCTCTGACCACTGGTGTGCCCCAGGGATCTGTCCTGGGGCCCCTTCTTTTCATTATCTACCTTCTACCGCTTGGACATATTTTCCGTAAATACAATATCCATTTTCACTGTTATGCCGATGACACCCAGCTTTATCTGTCCACTAAACCTGATTCTGCTCTTCCCCCATCCTCCCTCACCCTCTGCTTAGCTGAACTAAATTCATGGTTCTCTTCTAATTTTCTTAAACTCAATAGTAATAAATCCGAGCTCCTCTTAGTAGGCACTAAATCAACATTATCCAGAACCAACAGTTTCTCTATTACTATCAATAACTCGCCGGTCTCCGTTTCTTCCTCTGTGAAAAGTTTGGGTGTCATCCTCGACAGTACTCTGTCTTTCAATTCACACATTAATAATGTCACTCGGTCTGCATATTTTCAATTGCACAACATTAATCGTCTCCGTCCTTTTCTCACCCCACATGCCACTGCCATTCTTGTTCACAGCCTTGTTACTTCCCGGATTGATTATTGTAATTCACTTCTTTTTGGTCTTACTCAAAAATCCATCCACAAGCTTCAACGCGTCCAGAATTCTGCTGCCCGTATCATCACCAGGACCCCTTCTATCCACCACATCACTCCTGTTCTGCAGCAGCTTCATTGGCTCCCGGTCAAGTATCGTATCAATTTCAAAATACTCTTGTATGCATTTAAAGCTATTCATCATCTCTCTCCTCCATATCTCTCTGATCTGGTTAACATCACCGCCCCATCTCGTTGTCTCAGATCTTCTTCTTCCCTTTCACTCTCCGTCCCCTCCCCCCGTCTTGTCACCATGGGGAGCAGGGCTTTCAGCTGCTCTGCTCCTCGACTCTGGAATTTCCTACCTCCTGATTTAAGAAATATCTCTACCTTCTCTCTCTTTAAGTCCCAACTCAAAACCCACTTGTTCAAAATAGCTTATCCCACATAACCTCTCCATTCGACTATTTTAAATTTGTTTATGTTTTATGATTGTGTAAACTCTTTGCTTTTATGTTGCTTTTTACTCTACTGTGTACAGCGACCTTGAGTGTTTTGAAAGGCGCTTTCTAATAAAATGTATTATTATCTAAGCAGATTCTTACTCTGGATGGCATTACCTTGGCCTCCAGTAACGCTGTGAGGAACCTTGGAGTCATTTTTGACCAGGACATGTCCTTCAACGCACATATTAAACAAATATGTAAGACTGCTTTCTTCAGTTTGTGCAACATCTCTAAAATTAGAAATATCCTGTCTCAGAGTGATGCTGAAAAACTAGTTCATGCATTTATTACTTCCAGGCTGGGCTACTGTAATTCATTATTATCAGGATGTCCTAAAAAAAAGCCTTCAGTTAATCCAAAATGCTGCAGCAAGAGTCCTGACAGGGACTAGAAAGAGAGAGCAGATTTCTCCTCTATTGGCTTCCCTTCATTGGCTTCCTGTTAAATCCAGACTCTAATTTAAAATCCATCTCATCGCACAGAAGGTCTTAAATAATCAGATCCCACTGAAGGCTGACATGTGGCCCTCACTGCTAAACATGTCTGTTCGTGTGTGTGTGCTAGGGAATGTAAATGTATAACACTGTTATATCATTAACATCAAAATATGTCACGTTTATATGAGGTAAAAATGTATTGTGGTATTATCATGGGCACCATGATATGGCAACAGCCCTAATTCTTGACATATATCCATATTGAGATTATAGGTATTGTAATGTTTATGGGAAATTCTAGAAAGCATAAGTCATGTCAGTACAATCTGAACACTCACCTCCTCCCAGAATATTGGAAATAACACTGTCAGCACTGTGCGTTCAACTCTCCCTGGCTGTCAGAATACTATATTATAAAAATATGTGTGGTAACTCAACTCACCGATTTGTCCTCTACAATTTCAGGATCTATTTCCATACTGGCTTTCTTGGTTTCTGCAAGGCTCTTTGATTTGCTTGATTCCTTTTTTTGTGATTCCTTGGGAGGCTCTTGTGCTTTGGTGCCATCTTTTGCTGGAACTTGTGAAGGGACAGGGGCTGGCAGGGGTTTTGTTGCTGGTGGTTGAATTTGTTTGACAGGTGACGGCAGCAAGTGTACAAGGTCAGATGGGTGAAGATCATCCACCACACCAATTGGTTCTTCACGGGGTTGAATCTTGAGATTTGCTTTAGCATGGTAACCATGGTACTGGGAGTGAATCTGTCCATTGCTTGAGTAACTGCTGGCTGTTGTGGTAACAGACTGTTTGACTGCTGGAGAAGCCTCTTGTTGCCTTACTTGCTGTCTCAGAGAAAGTTTTGACCCTGCTTTTGTTATGCCTGTACAATAAAAAAGACAGGATAGGAAGACAACAGTTAACCAAATGACTAATGCATATACAATATACTGGTTCAGGTAACTTGAGCTCTGGAGGTAGAATTTCAAGTTTTCAGTCAAGCTTCACATCTCAGTTCAGCTTCACAGTATCTGTGGGATGCTGTTAATTTTTCAGCAAGACAATAAGCAAAAAGACCCTTCCAGCTTCCTAACTGGCAAACCATGAGTCTCTATAACCTAATCCAACCTAAACCCACCAAATACAGTTGAGATGGTTCAGGATGAGATGAACTACAGAGTCAAAGAAAAAATAACAGCATTCAGGAGAACTCCCTCCAGACTGTTGGGAAACCTCTTGTTGCAGTAAATATGTAGAAATTAGCTGTATTACTACTACAACTAATATCTGATAGACAAACATTCAATAAAGTTGCTTACCTGCTGTCAAAGCATCTGCTGTTGGAGCTTTGTTTTCTTTTCCACCAGTGTTTGCTGCTACATCAGAGGCAAGAGTTTTACTGCTGTAAAAAGTCTTTTCAGCAGCAGTAGGTGAAGGACTAGGGCTGGGACCTGGGCTGGCAGATGGAGACTGGGTTGGTGTTGTGCCTTTCCTGTAGAAATGTGGGCTCCCTGATAGAGATTTCTCTTTTGTCTCCTCTCTGGGCATCTCCGTTACATCTTGCGAGTCACTGTACTTCTGCAGTGTGTAGTCAGGTCCTAGAAACACACACAGACACAAAGGCTTTTTGTTCTCTACACTTAGTTTGAAAGAAGTGTCAGATCGGACACGGCTGCCTTAAAAAAACCTCTAAAAAACACAAAAAAACGGAACAGTTACAATTTGGACACCGTGTATTAACACCACTGTGGTGGAGGTGTGGTCTCTGGCTCCGCTGCAGAAGAGGGGTGGCACAGTGGGCTCTGAGCACAGTGCCAGAGGGGCTGGCAGTGCAGCTGGGGCCAGTCTGCTAATCAGGCTCCTCCTTTTTAGTGATGCAGGGACCCGGAGGAGGGTTGTCGTTGCCAAGCTGAGTCATGTCAGCTGGAAAGCTGCCACAACGAAACTCAAAGAACTCTGTAAATAAAAAGTCACTTACCTGAAAACGCTGTGTGTACTGGGTCTGTTTATCACAGTTGTGCCAAAAACCCAGGAAGCATGTCAGATCCATAGCCTGTACAGCTGGCCCAGCTGCTGGGTCAAATGGTGGCAGAGCTCACGGCCATGCACAAACAGTACGTGGTGGTGCATAAGGGGAAACTGAAGACGTTCCAGGCCACAGCAGAGGGGTGTCAGTGGCCTATGGATGAGTGTTTGCTGCTGCTATTGAGGCAGGCTTAGATGGTGGCCCTGAGCTTGCTGCTGGCGTTGCGGTGCTTTCCCGACATCTACCGGGCCATTCTGGACCGCTGGTAATTCTGGGGAAGCGGGATGTCGGCAGAGGTTTGGCCCTTCACCTGGGCCCAGCGGTTCCATGATGCGGTGTCTGCAGCCCGGGGCATCAGAGGGGGAAGTGTGGCTGCTTGAGCAGGTGGACCTTGAACAACTCGTGGAGGGGTTCCCTGGGGACACAGTGCGATGGGTCCACTGCCCTTGACCAGCGAGCTTGGAGGCGGCAGTCATGCTGGCAGAGAACCACAAGCGGCGTGGCTGGAGGAGACTGACTAGCGAGTGGGATGAGGCCCGTCTCAGCTCCGAGATGCTGGTTTCCCTTCTCTGCTGCATTCACAGCCCACTAACACCTTTCTCCCTGTTCTGCCTTCCCAGGCACTGCACCAGGAGCCACATGAGCTTTGGCCAGGAGCGTTGAAGGTGCAGGTGACAAGGACACATCTGCTGGGAATGCCTATGGATAGAGGTCAGACAGGTGTTCCATGTTGCAGGCCCTCCAACACCCTCTCTTCATCTGAGAGGGACGCACAGTGTACCGGTAAGTTACCAAGGGAGTATGAACAAGGCCATATGGTGGACTTGGGCTGCATGCAGAACCTGGTCCACCAAACTCTGATTCGACCTGGGGTTGGAGTCAGAGTGGGTGAGTATCTCTTGAAAGCGATACTGACTGACTGACTAGGGCACATCGTTCATGTCTTTCACACTAAAAGAAATGTACAAATGTACAAAATTACTAGGGATTTAATCTATTTGGACCAGAATCTACCACCTTCAGACAGCCAGGTTGGTGGAGCAGCTAATTAATCCATGATTCCTAAGATGGATTATTAAAAGTTTGCAATGCGGGAGGTGCCCCAGGTCTCCATGGGATTTTCTCCCTTTGAGTTGCTGCTCGGCAGGAAGCCACAGGGGGGTCTTGGACCTGACTGAAGAAAACAGGGAGAAAGGTCCAAACACAGCTAGAAACTATATTCAATACACACATTAGGGAGGTTACCATAAGGAAAGTTCACAGCCACTCAAAGATCTCAACCCAATTTTGATGAAATTGGCTTGCTTTGTATAGGGCAGGGGTGTCAAGGGCCGGTGTCCTGCAGGTTTTAGATCTCACCCTGAGTCAACACACCTGAATCAAATAATAGTTCATTAGCAGGCCTCTGGAGAACTTCAAGACATGTTGAGGAGGTAATTCAGCCATTTCAGTCAGCTGTTGGATCAAGGACACATCTGCAGGACACCGGCCCTGGAGGCCTGGAGTTGGATACCCCTGCTGTAAGGGAAGGCTGCAACATTCGAACATGAGTTTAAGTGTACAGCATCCACTGATTCTGCCTTCTAATCACAGACTATCAAAGATGTTCACTTAACTTGTCATGAAAAGATGAATAAAAATACTTAAGAAAAAAATCCTGATTGAGGTTGTCATAATTCATACGTGAAAGGGTTAAATAACGATAATTACAATGAAATACATCATACGTCTATAGTAACATTAAACGAGCAGTGGGTGGCAGGTTATGGAGTGACACATCAGTGTCCAATGTAGTGGTTTATGTGCAAGTATCCCATCAACACCTAATGACAGAGATTCAACATCGCATGTTTACAAGCAGCAGCTCTACAACATGTGCAGGTGTTACAGTACCTGGCTGATGGAAAGATGGGGAGAGCTCTCTGGCCACAGCTCGGGCAATATCGGAATCCTGGCAGGCTGATTGTGAAGCCTGGTCTGCACACTCTGCTTTGACCCGGGCATGGGACGTCCTGCAAGAATCCATATACTCATTAGTAACTAACATACTCACAGCGTAGTGTTCTCTGTCTGGTTTATTTAGTAGCCTTGATATGCAAGGCAGCTGTGAAGAATTGTAACGCGGTGAAGAAATGTAACGCGCACAGCTTTTAGGATTTTTTTTATCCCTATGTGACATCACATCCAAGAAAGAGTCTCAAGCATGGGTTGGCCAGCACCAGGCCTGCACATCATTCACACCTACTGGCTAAAGAACCTAACTGCATTGAGTGAGCACCTGGCAGAACAAATGAACCAACTGCTAATGGATGCAACTGGAACAGCTAACTGAAGGCTGGACAGTCTTGATTACCAAGGATCCTCAGAAGGGACTGGTCCCATCCAACTAAAGTCCAATAAGCTGCCTCAGCACCACATGGAAGCTTCTGCCAGGCATCATAGCAGGTAAGATAAACAGTCACAATACATGAGTGGGGCCCAGAAAGTATTGACAGAAACACCACAGGCATAAAACACCAGCTAATGATAAATGAACTGGTTATTATATAGGGCTGAGCACTCAAAGCACTTTATCCAACTTATTAAGGTATTTGCACCCATTCATACAAGCACTTCTTTCACGCTAAAGTTTAATTTTAACCTTTCTATCCAACATTCACACATGTTCACACTTCGACGGAGGCATTGGAGGGCAACCAGTTAGTCCTACACAGAGCAGCTACTCAAGACGGCAAGACCAGACTGACTAACCTGTTCAATACCTGGATTAACTACAAGAAAACCTATGACTCAGTGGCTTATAAATAGATCTTGGAATGCCTAAAACTGTACATGATCAACAGGACACTAAGAGCCTTCAATTCAATTCAATTAGGATGTGGCAAATAACCCCAGAGGCCCAGGCCAAGTCTCCATCAATTGCAGAATTTACCTAGGAGATGCCCTGTCCCCACTGCTGTTCTACGTAGGCCTGAACAACAAAGAGATGGAAAGTTGTCAGAACTGAGCAGACTGCACTATCAGAATGCAATGTTGCAGATATTGAGGATAGCTAGAATTACATGGGAATCCAAGAGGTGAACTGAACAATGAAAAGGCCACTAGAGAAGCTGCCTTCACCAAAGAGCAAGGCAAATCCTGAGGAGTCTGCTGAATGGGAAGAGCAATCTCCAGGTAATCAACACCTATGCCCTGCCAGATACCCTGCTGGAATAATAAGCCACGGGAGGAGATAGAAACCACTGATATTAAAAAAAGAAAATCCTTTACCATGAATGGAGGGTTTCACGCCAAATCCAGGCCAACGACTAGTGAGTGTAGAACTACTATCCAGGATGTAACAACAACAACAAAAATCCATCAGTACATCAGAAAGATGACCACGAATGATCATGTGCTTGGTGATACCTCAGGCAGCAGAAACCCAAGAGAGAAAAGGAGCAGGAACAGCAAAGATCATAGATACTAGTTGGCAGGTCATACATGGAACGCTATAATGAAGTGGATGGCATAGTATACAGGAACAACTTTGCCGAGTATGGCCTGAAGTGCCAAGGCCAAGGCTAACCAGCCAGACATAGTCGTTGGGTCCAAGCAGAGGAGGAAGGCTGTAGTGATAAGATGTAGCAAATGGCAACATCAGGAGATAGGAACAAGATACCTGAGAAATACCAAGGGTTGAGAGAGGAGATAGAAAATATGTGGAAGCTGAAGGCAACTTTTGTCCCTGTAGTAATCAGAATACTTGGGTCACTGTCCCCAAAATTGAGTGAGTGGCTCCAGTAGATTCTAGGTATGGCATCTAAAATCTCTGTCCAGTAGAACGCAAGACCTGCAAAATCCCAGGCCTCTGGTAGAAAACCCAAGCATGAAGGACAAAGACAACCCACAGTTTACTAATTTAGTTCACTGGTAGTAGCAAAATGAAATGTTTCATAGTGCAGTGGTTGAACACATTATTCACGTATTAATCCCAAAAGGAAACTGAGTTTGTCATAGCAGCACACATACAATGGACAACAAAGTAATCATATAAGAAGAAGTGTAGAAAAAGATCTATAAATAGATAGATAAAAATATAAATATATAGAAGAACAAGTACTGAAATAAATGTTTGTGGGATACTACAGGTATTATAGGTGCCCAGGTGTGCAAATATGGCGTAAGTGAGGGAGTGCAGCGAGATGTGTTTAGTCTGAGTCTCAGGGGCGGAGAAGCGTGCCGGCAGAGGAGATTGAGGTGGAAGTGATGCTGGTGTTGGCTTGACCGGTAGGGGATTTCAGGGGTTGGTTAGGAGTACAGGGTGAACGTGCAGGTGTCACAGGAGGCCAGATCAGTGAGGCAGCGGGAGGAGGGCATTTGGGGGTGCCGATGATATTTGAGAAGGGGGATGTGCAGTTAAAACTGTTGAAAAACAGGCTTGAAATGGTGTGTTAGTTTTACGCCAGATGTAACCAGACTCAACCCTTTAAAAAAGTTTGTCAGTCCACAGAATATTTTTCCAAAGGTTTTGGGGATTTAACAGTTACTTTTTCACATAGGGCGAGGAAGGGTTGGATAGCTTTTCTTTTAATAAACTAAATGAACATTGACAAACTACATTTTGTATTTACTTGGGTTATCTTTGTCCAATATTAAAATTTATTTGATGATCTGAAACATGTGTGACAAAAATGAAAGAAAATCCCAAATTAACAGGCGAGCAAATATTTTTTCATTCCACTTACTAAGTACCATATGCTTACTATGAAGTTTCAATTACATTTGTAAGCCAGTGTGTCAAAATGAGCAATAAAAATATCTTTGTTTCAAACCAAAATATACAGAGTAGTATTAAGAGTTTTCCTAATAGTATTTAATGATGAGCAGTATAATGCTCTGACAATAGTATAGCTAAAATATGGATAAAATTTTGTACAGTATCTACTCCCTAATATACTTCCAATAAGATAAGAACAAAGGGGGTAAAAGTAGTTGTAACTTTCTTGGGTTCTCAGGATATTTTACCTGGAGATGGCGATCTCAACTTTGGTTCTGGCAATGGCTGCTGCTCTCACTGCTCCTTCAATGGCACGATCCACTTTTTGTTTGGTCTTGGTATTCTTCAGTGGGAACAGCTGCTTCCTGATACCCCGGATCAGCACATTGTTCTTGTACTTCCCTTCTTCCTTCGTCCCATTAGGAAAGATGGTGCAGCCATAGCCATGTCGCTTATTGTTCAACCACTCACCTTCATATTTCATGCCATTAGACCGCTCAGAGATACCAAAGCCACTGCGTTTGTCATTTTTCCACTCGCCCACATACGACTCGGTGGTGGTAGCATCCACACTGTCCTCAAGAGGCAGGTAGTCATCGCCGGGGTCTCCATCCCCAAAGCTAATGGTAGAGTTGGCGTCACTTGAACTGATGCGGCTCATAGTAGTGTCACTGTGTGCTGAACTGCGCTTACTAGAAATTGATGAGCGTGAATCAGATTTGCGTAGTCGCTGAAGGCTACCAAAAAAGGAGCCACGGCGAAAAAGACCCTTTCTCTTCTCTGAACCTTCTCCATCTGATTGGAAGTTGAGCACAAAACCACCACGTGTGCCAGCAGGGCTATCAGATAGGCTGTCACGCAGTACTGTACCATTACTCTGCTCACTGCGGAGTGAAGACAGTGAAGTTCGTAGAGGTGAGCGGATGACAGAAGCCATGCCATAGGGAACACTTTGACGTACTCCATAGCCGTGACGCATGCCACCACTCCACTGACCCTGATACGTGCCTACAGCAACAGCAGAGAGACACAGAGAGAGAAGACAGACTGTGAGTAAAGCATAAAAAATAAGCAGAGACTACTTTAATTTAGAAAGTCAAGGAAAGTCATTTTAATCAACCTACAAAAGACTCTTTACTCCATGCATCATTACAGCATGACCTGTCAAGACTTTAGACAATTACTTTATGACAGCGTAGGATGCTCAGATAAATAAAAAAAACAAACAAAAAACAGAGAGTCACTGCAGAGGTAAAGTAAAAATATTATTTTATTTTATTGAGAACTTGGGTGACATTCCCAGCCAACAGAAATGCTAGATATGTTAGGAGACTGTACAACATTCAGGTGCCATAAACAGGCTGCCCATCTACAAAGTCGTTATCATATAATTGTGTAAATGTATCAGTGATTATAGCTACATCCAAAAGTGTTCAACAGATGTGCTGAAGCATGACATATCCAGGACAAGTGTGAAGTGTAAAACACTGTGAGGCAGACTCCATGTTTAAGTAGATTATTTACAAGTTTGCTTGGTAGAATCAAATGTCACCATAGATAAAAGATGGCCGTAGCTAGTGAGCTATTGTGATGTCATCCATTGGCTTCTGAAGTCCATTTTGAAGAACTGTTTTAAAAAAAAATACAATAAGATGTGATGAGGAGGGTCAAATATGACTGAAAATGCACTCTCACTGGGTAACTACACGTGACTCACAGGTTGTCAGTGAATAGGCATCATACAGCTCTACTGTGACTTAGAAAGTAAACGAATATACGGGAAACAAAATCACACACTGACTAGACAGTTAATAAAGTTAAGCTAGCTGATGGACTGTAATGATGGTGGCTGATGGCTAGCTACAGAGCCGTGGTTATGCTAATATAATCACATTAGCACAGGGAAGATGTAAGAAGAGGGTTCATTTGATCTCAATAAAAGTTAAAACCAGAAGACACAAAGCATCACAACACATTAAAAAGAGAACAGCCTCTGTTAGCACAGCAGAGGCTTGGACCTGAAAACAGAGTTGAAAAGTCATTACTTAACAACAAGACTGTCTATTTATAACCACAACTACTGTCATCTTTAGTAATCAAGTAATCTATTGATTAATCCATGGCTCAATCAAGTAAAAGTTGTATGCAGTTAAATCAAGTTCAACTGCACACAAAATCCGTTAGAAAAACCCAACAAAACGCAGTGATTGTATTTATGTGCCGTGCACAGGGCATCAAAAATCTATCTTTACTCTTTTTTCTTGGAAGGCTTTCTGATGTTAACGGAGGCAAGTTATTATGATAGTGTACACATTATTTGATATTAATGATTCAGTGTCCTACCTAACAACAGTCAGGTCAGAGTTTTACTGGCCCATGGATATTTTTATTGGCTTGTGAAAAGTCTTTTATTTTTATATTTTGAAATATTAATGCAATTCAATTAATGCGATATTTGATATTGTTTCACTTTCAATCTGTAAAATGATACAAAAGCTTGCAGTTGGTCTAGTACACCCCATGCCCCCCTTTAGACTCACCCTGGTTTGCTGCTTTTACTTTCATGTAAAATAGGATGGCTGCTGTCAGCCTTCAGCAAGCTGTATAATTTACCCACTCGGGTATCAGACTAAGTATACAGTTCATCTGAATATTTTAATACAACTCCAGGAGATTTACTGCAGATTTTTCGCTGTGTAAAACAAACGGTGGTGGATGGAGCAGCTACAAAGTCGGAGTCTTCATGTCCGAGTTTGTTGATGTTTGCTTTCATGAAAGATGCCCACCAGCTTTTTAATGGTTTTACTGGTGATTACAAAAACAGCACTGCTGTTTTGGCCACTAGAAACGTGGTTTTTTTGTTGTTGTTTTTTTTACTGAACTTGAGCTCACCATGTCAGTAACGGCTCTGCCTCGTTGCCCTTCGCAGCTCCACATTAAACTGTGCCATCGTCATCATCAGTGCAGCTGTTGTGTTAGCGATGTTTAAAACTGGGTGCTGGGCTCAATGTTGTTGAGTTTTTATTCAAACACACATTTGTATTGTAGGTCTCTTTCTACTCTGAAATAAAAATATCCCAATTTCTGGGAAATAACAAAAATATTTGACATGGATGGTTTTATGGATGTAGCAGTCAATTAGAAATTTGTGTATCTCTATGTTAAGCTTTATTTCATGTTCAGAATCACTGGGGCAAATGCTGATGGAGATTTCTGGCGTGTGGGTGTGAGTATTAACAGTATATAAACTGGAGATGTTCCTGGAAAAGAATTTCTTAGTTGACTGAACGAGGACAGAAAATGAGACTAGCTGAGAAGGAACTCACTCTGCAGGAGGGGGAGATAAAGGAGAGGTGGAAGAAGGTGGAGGAAGATCTCAGCCTGGGTGTCTATTGTCTTGTGTAGTCTGGAAGATGAGTGGATGACGGGGTGGGTGCAGTTTTCTCTGTGGTGGGGTCGGGTGGGCTGTCCCGGGCTCTGTGGGGCCGGGCGGCGCTGCTGAACTGGGCCCTGGTCCGGATGGGCCTGGACCCCCTTTCCCTGGTGGGTTGCAGAGTATGGGGGTGCCTACTGGGGTCAGCGGGGAGCTGGCCCCAGGGAGGGGTCACTTGCCCTTCCCTTCCTTCCCTCCCCATCTCCAGCTGCCTCCCTCTTCCCACTCCACCACAATCACCCACACATGGAGGGCCTTGGGGTAAGGGTGTGTCACCAGGGTGCAGGGGAGGCACCCCCCCCCTCTGTCCCCTTCTGGCTGCCTGTGCCTCAATTTTATCTCACAACTTAGACATTCACATTACTCACACTCTCATAACACATACATATAGGACCTTGGGGGTGGGCACGCCACACAGAATCCAAATTACCATCAGGGTGTACACCTCACCCCTGGCGTCGTTGCCCACCTCTCAATTTTAAATACACGTAGACATTGAGGACTATCAGGAGGGGCTATGCGCTTACCTGCTGCTCTCTGGCAGGTAGCTCCATGCCCTCCTGGGTTTTAAATGCACCTTAGAACACACATGCATCAACACTACATATGAGCGGGTGGAGGGAGGTTTGGAGTCTCCACACACCCCCGTTCTCTGCGGCCTGTTGGAGTGGGGGAGCTGGGAGGAGAAGTTGGCCGTCCAGTAGGGGTCTGGCATGTGGGGCCTCCCTGCTGCTGCGGAGTCGGGGCGGTCTGCTTCTCCCCACCGCAGGGAAAAGGGTAACACCACCTGGGTCTGGGTGCAGTTTCCCCCTCCAGGGGCAAGGGTACCTAGACCTGGTTCTTAGAGTACCCTTGGGGAGAGTGATTGTGTGTACAGCGTCTCTTTATGTCTGTCTCCATGTTGGGTGAGTGCTGAGTAATTGCATATGAGAGCATGAGGGTGGGAATGGATGTTTGTATCTGTGTGTGCCTGTATGTCTGTGTCTATATGTCAGGTTGGGTATCAGACGCCACCTCTCTGGGGACATCTCAGGCCCTCCAAGGTATGGAGGCCTATCTCCCCCCACCACTCCCCCTGCCAGTGGCGGACGCCCTCAGACATCAGTGCGTTGGTGGTTCTTTGTGTCCAGGGATGGGCGTCCAGGTACACACCGGCTCACTCCTGGTGGCTGCTTGTCGGGGCCTGGAGCCTGGGGCTCGCTCGGGCCACTTCGGGGGTGGGGTGCCCTCGGCCTCTCGGCCTGGGACTCGGTCACTCTGGCACAGCTGGCTGCCGGCGGAGCTCACGGGCACGTCACTGCAACCCCCCCTGGCTTCTGCTCCGCGGCTGCTGAGTGACCCCTCATCTGGGGCTCTCCTCAGCTCTTTCTGGGATAGTGGCGCGGCTGCCCCTCTGTTGGTCTTCCTTGGTCTCTTGTGCTCTGATGGCCTCTGGATGTCTGGAGTTTTGATCTCCTCCATACCTGCTTCATGCCCTGGAGGACGGGGCTGTGGCCCCCCACACCCTCTAGCAGATCATTACATGAAGGAACCTTTTAAAAACAAGCGCGCTCATGCTCACAGGTGTACACACGGGTGCTCACACACACAAACTACACCCTTTTTGGCTCCTACCTCAAAGCACACTGTGCGCTGTCGATCTTACGTGCTGCACAATAATATTTAATATTTAGTATTTACTGTTATCTTCACATAGATCATCGTGATGTTGTTTATTATGTTGCTCTTTTTTTTCCTGCTTGTTTTGTCTTTTTTCTTTCTCAACAGGTGATCCAGGTGATTGATATATGTATTTTTTGTCTGCTTATTTTGTTGATTTTTGTTTTTTGCCCTTTATCCTCGTCCCTCTTTCCCGCTGTTTTTCTTTCCCTCTTTCTTTCTCCCCTTTCTTTTCCCCAGTCAAGTCTGTCCCGTATTTAGCAAGTGAAAATAAAATAAAATAAACAATAAAAGGTGAATCAAATAGACCATTACGGCAAAAGCTGGGATGGTCCACTTGGTAAAGTAAATCCGTTGGGCATCTTTCTTCGCCTTTAGACAATAATTCTGATGGCAAAAGAACCAAACGGGACAGGCGCAAAAAAAAAAGAAAAAAGAAAATAAAGGAAACACTCAGACATCAAGTTAAATCTGAGAACCGTTTAGTGGACAATGTCAAAAACTGTAAGGGATTTGAAACAATTAATCACATTTTTCAGTCACTTAACTGTGCAGCATCACGCATCATCAATATTACAGGTTATACTCCAGACAAACAAGAAGAAAAACGTTCACGTATCACTAAAATATGACAAATCAACATCCAAAAAAATGAACAGCAACTGAAAAGCTCTGCCTATTGTGCCATGCTTTATGAATGATGCACGAAAATTCATTAAAACCACTTCAGTAAAAGTTCAAATCTGAAATAACAAATCAATAAATCATTCAGCCGTTTTCTTCCACTTATCTGAAGTCAGGCTGCTGGGAAGCAGCCGAAGGAGGGAAATTCAGACCTCCCTCTCATCAGCCACCTTCTTCAGCTTATCCCAGGAAGTCCTGAGCCTTTTCCAGGTCAGCCGATTGATGCAATCTCTCCAGTGTGTTCTGGGTCCAACTGGCATGCTGGCGAAAACACCGTGCCCACGAGGCGACAGCCTTAGCTGGCTCGCTTGGGTGTGGAGGAGTACAGGCTCCACTCTGAACCTCTCCTGAATGACTGAACTCCTCACTGTGGCGCTGAGGGAGAGCCCATCCACCCTTGGGAGAAAGCTGACTTGCTCTTTCATTCTAATAGTGTTGAAAGATCATTTCTAAATTAGCAGATTTATGATGATTTTAAACAACGGTGCTCCATCTGAGGGCAGATGGCTGCATAACATTTAGAACACAACAATTTATCAGTATTGGACATCAATTAAAATTCCCTAATCTACACTATATTCTGCAGACGTATTTCCTTGTTGGCCTTCATACACATATGAACCTGAGCGACAACCCATTCTTAATCCAGACGATTTAACAGTGTTGGCCCACCCTTTGCAGGTAGAACAGCTTTCATGTGGCCTAACACCTTATGGCTGAGTTGGTATTGTTGCCAGTCGCTTCCACTTTGTTTGTTCAGTCCACCTTTGCTTTGAATGACGGTGGCAAAACAGAAAAAACTGAACCAAAAAGAAAAAAAACCCACCAATCTGCATTCTTGGAAAAGTCTTCTCCAGAAAAAAAAGGTGAAGCACAAACAAAATGTCCAAGTCAATTAAAAATCTAATAAAACAAAACTACACACTTTGCAACAAATAACTAAACTGACTGTTTGTGTAGGGTCCCAGTCACCCAGGTCGTGGTGGTCTGAGGAGCTTGGAAAGAAAATGGTGGTAAAAACTGACAAGATTGTACAGTCGTGTCTTCAGCCTCACTGCGGTGTTGCAGCACAAAGAACCGGCTTACAGAAATCGAGCGGAGCACGATCCACCCATGCGCCACAAAGATTGACCTCACATGTATCGCGCACAAAATCGCTGCGACACACCCATGACACAGCGACACAGCGAGCATAATGCCCCCATTGGACTGCCTTAAGAAGTAAACCTCTTGCAGCATCTCTTGGCATCTTTCTACCAGAACTCCACTGAGGTGTCCGCACTTATGCCATTCTGTTATGGTAAGGGAGCAGCTCTGCAGCACACAAAAAGACACACAAACCAACAGCTACCTGTCCTGGAACACATCTTCAACCCCTGCTGTCAGAAAAAAAAATCTGTTAACTTCAGGAAAACATCGATTAGAACATGCACCAGATGATTCACCGACAGGCTTTACCTTAAAGTCACTACCATCCTGAACAGTGAACTGAAAGCACACCTCATATACTAAACATGCAGTATTACAGGAATAAATCACAATATGTATTTTGGTGGTCTTGTGTTTTTTTCCATGTTGTATGTGCGTGAATAAAAAAAATATATATTTATAATATTACAACTTATTTTTATATTCATTGTTAAGTGCAACCCAAATCCATTTTAGATTTCTTTACAATGACAATAAAGAAAAAAAGTTACCCACTGTGCTGCCCTGCATTTACCAAGTATAGTGTGCTATTGTGCTGCATGTACTAACTGTCTGTGAGTTCCAGTACATGCTGATTTTCAATCCTCTGCTCAGTTTCCAAATCCTACACTCTGTGCACCTGTGCAATCTTTGGAGGTTGCCTTGAAGTCAAAAAATGAATAATAAGCACAACTGGAGACAAATAACTGTATGTGTCTCTTAACATGTTTGAGTCTAAGAAAAGATTTTGACAGCTGGGAGTTTTTGTGATTCTAAAACTACGACCAGTGTCTGACATTACATGAAAAAACAGTTAGCTTTGTAGCCTGAGAGCTGTGGCACTGGTACTTTCAGCTGTAGAATGTCAGGATGTTCTATTTTAAAAGACTGAAGTAACTTGAGACACTGAGAAGTCTGTTGGATGGCCAAACATAACTCCAAGCAGCTACTTTGCAATGAGGCATAAGCCTTCAGAGTCAGACTGAAAACACCAGACTAGACTGGAGAAAAAAAGGTTTCTGTAAGATCTATGAATAACTGTATACATAACTGTAAAACTGTTATGATTTGTGTCATTTAGGTCTATTCAGCCAGTCTTTGACTGCCTTCCTTTCATAATATCGCCTACATCCTCTTTACAGAAAAGCTATCATAATCTAGAAGCAGGAGGCCTTCT
Source organism: Oreochromis niloticus (assembly GCF_001858045.2). Taxonomy (NCBI): domain Eukaryota; kingdom Metazoa; phylum Chordata; class Actinopteri; order Cichliformes; family Cichlidae; genus Oreochromis; species Oreochromis niloticus. The sequence goes on along the minus strand of NC_031982.2, from coordinate 1,573,188 downwards.
TGAAATATGAAAGTGCCGTATAAGAAGCACAAATTAAGCTGACAAATTGTACTGATTTGATTTCAGTTGCATATGTAAATCAAGCAACAACATAAATGGATTTCCAGCTCTCATTTTGTGGCATGATGGTGTCAGAGGTGGGCACAAACACCAAGCTTTTTAATTGATCAGTTTTAACGTAGAGCATTAGCATTAAACAGCAAAAGCAAGACTGCACCAAGCACTTAATCAATTTTATCTTTCTGTGCAGCTGTGATGATCACACACACATATACATTATATATACACGATACATGTACATATGTAGATATATACTGATGACATCAAATATATCAAGCAACATATCTGGAATTATGTAGCAAAAAAAAAAGAAAAGATAAATAACTCTAAATATGTTTTATATTTTAGATTCCTGACAGTAGCCGCCCTTTGCTGCAGACCCTCGGCCTTCTCTCAGTGAGCTTCATGATGTAGTCACCTGACATGGTTTCACCTCACAGGTGTGCCTGTCAGGGGTCATTTGTGGGGTTGGGACCATCATTTGTGTTGTGCAGCAGTCAGGTTGGTGCACAGCTGACAGTCCTATTTGACAACTGTTAAACTTTGAATGTGTCCCCAAGCGCAGTCGCAAGAACCATTAAGCACTACGAGGAAACTGTCTCACATGAGGACGCCCCAGGAAAGGAAGACCAGGAGTCCCCTCTGCTGCTGAGGATACATTCATCCGAGTCACCAGCCTCAGAAATCACAAGTTAGCAGCAGCTCAGCTCAGAGCCCAGATAGATGCGCCACAGAGCTCCAGTAGCAGACACATCTCTACATGTTCAGAGGAGACTGTGTGAATCAGCCCTTTATGGTCAAATAGCTGCTGAGAAACCGCGACTAAGGAAAAGCAACAAGCAGAAGAGATTTGTTTGGGCCAAGAAACACAAGGAGTGGACATGAGACCATCTGTGCTTTGGTGTGATGAGTCCAAGTTTGAGATCTTTGGTTCCACCCGCCGTCCGATGCAGAAAAGGTGAACGATGGTCTGTACATGGATGGTTCCCACTGTGAAGCATGGAGGAGGAGGTGTGATGGTGTGGGGGGACTCTGCTGTTGGGGATTTATTCAAAATGGAAGGCACACTGACCCAGCATGGCTACCACAGCATCCTGCAGCAACATGCCATCCCATCATGTATTTTTCAACAGCACAATGACCCCAAACACACCTCCAGGCTGTGTGAGGACCAAGAAGCAGAGTGATGGAGTGCTGCACCTCCACAGTCACCTGACCTTGGGTTGGCAGATGTTTTGTTCACTACATACATTTATGTGTGTTCATTCACAGTTTTGATGACTTCAGTGAGAATCTACAATGTAAATAGACGTGAAAGTAAAAAAACAAAAACATCAAATGAGAAAATGGGGTATAGAGGGATCATTTTCTTCAGATAAGCAGAAGAAAATGGCTGGATGATTTATTGCTTTGTTATTTTTGATTTTTATCAAAGTTTTTGTCATGAATTTTCAAACAGCGTCCTTCTTTCATAATTCATGGCACACTTTTAAGTCACAATTTATGAGTTTTTCAGATGTTAATTTGTCATATTTTAGTAATACATGAACATCTTTTGTAGTAACATGTTTTCATATTTAACATTCGTTTGTTTTAAGTGTTTTTCTTCTTCATTGTCTGGAGTATAACATGTAACGTTGATAAGGCACGGTGCAACGTGCCACATAGTTAACCGGCATGATTCATTATTGAAGAACGTGCAATGATTTAAAACTGCTTTGTTATTAGTTTTTGACATATTCCATTAAACGGTTTTCAAATTTAACTCACTGAGTGTTCCTTAATTTTAGACTGGTCGGTTAGCCAACGAAGAAACATCACTAGGAAGCAGAAGCATTTTAGTTGATGGTGGCAAAAACATTATGTGTGACCCGATGTCCCCTTGCAATCCTTTATTCACTCTTTGATTTGGGTTAGAATTCAACAACTGCCACCATTTAAAATCCATTTCAGAGCAGTCACAAAACATCCATGATGGGCTCAGGGAAACATGGGCCATTTCTGTTTTACATGCAGCTGAGTAGTTCTATCACAGAGGACATTATGGCCACATAAACATTAAATATATTGCATTTTAGTTGTTTTTGTTATGTTTGACGTGAGGGCTGGTTGGTGTATCTTTGATCAGGCCAGGTGGAGATTTCCAGAGTGTGCTGTCACGTCACATCACATCACTCTCTCTCTCTCTCTCTCTCTCTCTCTCACACACACACTATGATAACGAATTAGTAAGATAAACTACTGTACAGAAGAAAAAAAATGGTGCTTCCTCATATTTGTTCAGTGGTAGTCTGTTAATCAGCCATGAACTGCAAGTCGTTGTCTTGCTTCAAATTTTAATCTAATTAAGAATTTCGCTCAGTAAAAGTTCAACATGACAGAAACAGGCTGGGTGTTTGCGTTATTCCGGGAGATTGGATGAAGAACAATCAACACCTGTGCACTGTTGTATCTTACCTCCATCACCATACGTCTCCACGCCATACCCGTCCTGCAGGCCGTTACTCCAGGTACCCTCGTACCTGGCCGGCGTGTTTACGCTTTGCCTGACTCCGTAACGGCCCTTTAACCCGTGAGTCCACTCTCCTCGGTAAATCCACCTCCCTTTGGTTTCAATTCCGAGCCCGTGTCTCTTCCCCTGCGCCCAGTAACCCTGATACGTGTTCCCACTGGGCCAGGTGTAGACGCCAACTACCTCGAAACCGTTCGACCAGGAGCCAGAGTACTCGCCCTGGCCCTTGGGTCCGGTGCACACACCGTGGCCGTGGGCTTTGCCATCCTCCCATCCTCCGCAGTAGGTCCCCCCATCATCAAAGTCGAATCGACCGCCCGTCATTCAGAACTTGAGGGTAAGTGTTACTCTGTAGCTTGTAGTGACGACGTGATTTTGCGAATTGCTGTTAAAAGTGATGTAACACTGACAGTGTAGTCCAGGTCAGAATAGGAGTTCTAGGCGGAGATATGAAGGAGCAGCGTGTAACGGTAGCGGGACTCATTGGCAGCGGTGTGCCGGTATTTGAAAGAGGGACGTGGAAGGATGGGAAGCATTCGCCACTGCTGCCACAGCCGCTTCCATACCGTGTACTGGAAACTCTCCCACTCGTCTCTCACAAGTCATTTAGTTCTAAGCTGTCAGTGATCAAATAGTACTTTGCTTCCTGTGTGACTTTTCAAAATAATACCACAACCTGTTGCATGGGTCGAATCTGATTACACGAGGTAAAATGAATTGGGACGCTTCAATATTCATAAACATTCAGGAATGCCTTCATAGTTTTCTAGTTATTAATGTCTAGTCATGTATAATTTTAGCAGCATAACTTTAAGATATAAACAATGTGCAACAACAGGCAGCATATTTCCTACATATCGTATTTTTTCTTCTTCCCACGTCAAAAACAGTATTCATTTTCATTCCTCGGTTGTTGTTTTTTTTGTGTCACTTAGTTCAGATAGTTTGTGATCTAAGGGCTAACACGAAAGGATGAAATCCTGGTAAGTAACAAAGGCTGCAAAACGGCAAATAAAATTACAAATGAACACTGATCATACAGAACCTTAAGCATACAGTTAATATAGATCATAATCTTGAGCTGATGTAGTGCTCTGCATTCTTCTGCTCAGAGGGAGCTGAGAAGCTATAGATGGATAGATGGATGTGTTTAAGGACCTGGAGTTTCTCACGTGACTGAATAGAGTACTGTGACAAACTAATTACATTCCATGACTCAGTAACTTGAGCAATAACTTGAAGTAATTGTTTGCTGTCTGACTTCATCTTTCACACTGTTGTTGAGGAATTTTGAGTATTTTTCAGTACATTGTAGGCTGGGGGCATTTGTTTATGCACAGCCTTTTTAAGGCCCTGCAACACCTCAGTTAGGTTGAGGTATGGCCTTTGACTGGGCCATTGTGACACCATGATTATTTTTCAGCTATTCTGTTTGAGATAAGCTGTTTTTTGGGGGATCATTGTCCCGTTGCTCCACTCAGTTTGGGCCAATCTTTAGCTGTGAGACAGGCCTCACATTCATGGACACTTTCGTATACATAGAATTCATAGTCAACTAAATAAGAAGATGCCCAAACCCTGTGACAGCAAAGCAAACCAAATGATCACCCCTCCACCACCATGCTTGAGAGTTGCTATGATGTGTTTAAATTAATGTGCTCCAAGTGTGGAGCTGTGCATTATGACCAAACTATGAGCAAATCACTTTGGATTCATCCATCCAAACAACATTGTCCCAGATTTGGTTGCTGTTTCTTCAGATGCAACTTTAGAGAAATGTAAGCTGTGCTGCCATGTTCTTTTTCAAAAGATGAGGCTTTCTTCTTACAACACTTCCATGCAAGCCATACTTATTCAGTGTTTTTCTGATTGCACTGTCATAACCTTGGACATTTATCATGGTAACTAAAGCCTGTACAGTCTGAGATTTAGCTGTTTTCCCCCCTTTCTTTTTCATGTATTTTTTCTAAGCATTGCTTGATCTGAACTCGGGGTAAATTTTCTAGGATGTCCACTCCTGGGCAAAATCTGGCATTGCATTCATAACACATACCTGAATGCACCAGACCAGCAAGAAAGTCTGTTTTTATAAAGGTGGTCACGCTTGCTGAGGATACATGAATCAAGTCTATTTAATTATCATTCAGCACCTGGCTGCTACTTTCCCTTTTAATTCCTAAAGCACTGACTTTGGAATACATTTTTCACAGAACTTGGGTCCTGTGAAAACTCTTTTTTTATATAGCTGAGTTTTTATTCTATGTTGACATTAAAATGTACTTTTGATTTTAATAAATGTGCTAATTAAACTATAAAAATACATTGCCTTCACCACTGGTCTATGAAACAGTAGTTCAAAATACTGCAAACTACTTGAATGCTAACTTCATGTTCCGCCTTCTTCATTGATAATGACTGATGTGTGTGACTGTATTAATAATACAGTCACACACATCAACCTGACTGTGATGTCTTGATTGTTTAAGGCCAATTAACGCATTGCCATCTCCTTTAAAACAAAACTGTTGCAAAAACAGTGTTGTTCCAGGTTATTTCAGAATAAAAGTCGGTAAACAATTTGCTTTTATAAACTCAAACAGGTGCGATAAAGCAGCAACACTATGCTTCATTTTACCTGTTGTGTATCCAAAGACATTGCAAAGAACTCCCATATTCATGCTCTGTCAAACAGCGCCATCTTTTGGAAAATATAGTTGTTACAGTTACGCGACCACAACCAGAACACACACGCATAGAAGCAAGTTAGCTCTTTCACACTTTCTCTCTCTCTTATATACATACAAAAATTAAGCATATGTGATTCAAGTCAATTTTATTTTATTTACACAGCGCCAAATCACAACAACAGTCACCTCAGGGCGCTTTATATTGTAAGGTAGACCCTACTATTGAAGGGTCTACAATAGTAGACCCTACAATAGTATACATACAGAGAAAACCCCCAAAAGCACTTTGGCGACAGTGGGAAGGAAAAACTCCCTTTTAACAGGAAGAAACCTCCGGCAGAACCAGGCTCAGGGAGGGGCGGGGCCATCTGCTGTGATTGGTTGGGGTGAGAGAAGGAAAACAGGATAAAGACATGCTGTGGAAGAGAGACAGAGATTAGTAACAGATATGATTCAGTGCAGTGTGATGTTTAAACACATCACGTTTTGGGAATCCCCCAGCACCCTACACCAGCGGTCCCAAACCTTTTTTGTGCCATGGACTGGTTTTTGTCCAACAATAGTTTCACGGACCTTTAAGGTGTCACGGATAAATACAACAAAGTAAAACCAGTACCGGTATCTAAAAAAGAGGATTTATTCATAACACATGGGAAAAGACCCAGGGAAACTGAGTTAACGATAATAAAGATAAAAAGAATAATGATAAAAAATGATTGAAAACCATAAATTTCAACTCTTGCGGCCTGGTACCAAACGACTCACAGACCAGTACTGTTTTTACCATTTAAGAAATATCGCTAAGCTAAGTCCCATTGTGTCACGTTCCGATTTGGAAATGATTATTCATGCTTTTGTTTCATCCCGCTTAGACTATTGTAATTCCTTGTTTACTTGCTTAAGTAATGCCTCCCTGGAACGGCTGCAGGGTGTTCAGAATGCTGCTGCTAGGCTTCTGACAAAGCATCCCAAACACTCCCATGCCACTCCCCTGCTGATTCAACTGCTTTGGCTCCCTGTCAAGTTCAGGGTCCAATTTAAGATCATAATCATGACTTATAGGGCCCTGCACAGTGTAGCTCCAACTTACTTAAGTGATCTTCTTCTTTCTTATCACCCCAGCAGGTCCCTGAGGTCCTGTGACCAGGGGTTGCTGGTTGTCTAGCATACAAGGTTAAAAACAAAAGGTGACAGAGCGTTTGTATCAGTGGCTCCCAGACTCTGGAACTCACTCCCTTTGAGTTTGAGATCTGTGGACTCAGTCATGTCTTTTAAAAAGCAGTTAAAAACCTTTCTGTTTAAACTTGCTTTTGGTTAATTTTGTTTTGTTTTGGATTTTAATGTCTGTTTTCTGCCTCTGTAAAGCACTTTGTGATTTTTATCTTGAAAGGTGCTATATAAATAAAATTTTACTTACTTACTGGTCCATGGCCCGGGGGTTGGGGACTGCTCGGCTACACCTATTGCAGCATAACTAAGGGAGGATTCAGGGTCACCTGGTCCAGCCCTAACTATATGCTTTAGCAAAAAGGAAAGTTTGAAGCCTAATCTTGAAAGTAGAGATAGTGTCTGTCTCCCGAATCCAAACTGGAAGCTGGTTCCACAGAAGAGGGGCCTGAAAACTGAAGGCTCTGCCTCCCATTCTACTTTTAAATACTCTAGGAACAACAAGTAGGCCTGCAGTGTGAGAGCGAAGTGCTCTAATAGGGAGATATGGTACTACAAGGTCATTAAGATAAGATGGGGCCTGATTATTTAAGACCTTGTATGTGAGGAGCAGAATTTTGAATTCTGGATTTAACAGGAAGCCAATGAAGGGAAGCCAAAACAGGAGAAATCTGCTCTCTCTTTCTAGTCCCTGTCAGGACTCTTGCTGCAGCATTTTGGATCAGCTGAAGGCTTTTCAGCAAGTTTTTAGGACATCCTGATAATAATGAATTACAGTCGTCCAGCCTGGAAGTAATAAATGCATGAACTAGTTTTTCAGCATCACTCTGAGACAGGATATTTCTAATTTTAGAGATGTTGCACAAATGGAAGAAAGCAGTCTTACATATTTGTTTAATATGTGCATTGAAGGACATGTCCTGGTCAAAAATGACTCCAAGGTTCCTCACAGTGTTACTGGAGGCCAAGGTAATGCCATCCAGAGTAAGAATCTGCTTAGATACCATATTTCTAAGATTTTCAGGGCCGAGTACAATAACCTCAGTTTGATCTGAATTAAGAAGCAGAAAGTTAGCAGCCATCCAGGTCTTTATGTCTTTAAGACATTCCTGCAGTTTAACTAATTCCAGACTATCCAGAGTCGTACGTAGTGAGGAGGTAAAATTATTAACAAGATAATCGACCTCTGTTGGAGTAGCGTTCAGATAGCTGCTCTGCTCTATGTTGGTACAGGGCATTGAAGATGATAACAGTGGGTGGATTATATTCTTAAACTTAGTTACAGCGCTTTCAGAAAGACATCTACTTTGATAAAGTCTACTCTCCACTGCTGTGTAATCAATTATTGTAAATGTGAATGTTATCAGGAAATGATCAGACAGCAGAGGCTATATAAGAGGCTGACAATGAACACTTGTTAATTTTAGGGGCTTGTTAATCGTCTGTCCTGTTTTCATACTTTGTTTCACCAACTAAGTTTTCCTGAACAAAAAATGCAACACTAACACATTGCAAACCTCTTAATGCTCTTGGTCACTGGACCTGAATTAACCCAGACAGCAATTTCTCCAAGGTCGGTGCTATACTTAATTTCATTGATCTAATGCTGTCAGGATTGACTGTTCCACAAGGAAATTCAGGATATTAAAAATGGTTTGGATTCAACCACATTCAGAGAAGAAGACTATGAGAAACAATATTAGATTTATAATCATTTCAAGATGACCTAATCATCAGAATTTAAATAACTTCCCAATGTATCTACTGTTTATTTTTTTTAATTTGACATTTTTATGTACATGTAACCTTTTGTATTGTCTATATTGTCGATTTTGTTACTTAACGTTCTGTTTATGTTACCCTTTGTGTACAGACTGCCTGTCTATGAAAAGCGCTTAATAAAAAAACTTTACTTACTGTCTGTGCCATTAAAACAAACCAAGCCCTGTAACTGCCAAAAAATGAACAGCTCAATAACAAAGAACTAGTGAAAAAAACAACTAACACAAAACAAAAGAAATGAACTGGGAGGATCTCTATTTTATTAATGATCAATTTTCACTGGAAATTCTGGAAAGACACAAATGCCTGCTCCCCATAACAAACTCCTATTTTTTCCTTTTTCCTGTTATGTTTGCTGTTTACTGTTATCTATCGTACTGTTTTGCTGCTCCTCTCTCCTCCTCCAGTGCACATTATTGGTAAACTTAATCACTCAATACGTGTCTGGGCATGCACAAACATGCATATCAGACTTTCATCAAATGATCCTGTCTGTTACATTTTTGAGTTAGAATATCTGCAGGGTTGGAAAGTTGGCAACCCCCCCCCCCCCCCCCAAAACATTCAAGTGAATGTAATTCTGTAACAAGAAACACATCTGAATGACTCCAAGAGCACGTGAATACAGAGAGTCAAACTAAGTCTACTGTGCTACTTTCAAGCACTTTGCAACCTGTCCTCTAATGTGTGCCTTACTGTATTGTGCCTTCCTCTTCCCATCAATGGGCTTACTGAGTGTATCAGCGACTACATAGCCTTCTGCACCGACTCCATTGTCCCAGCTCAGACTGTCCATTGTTACCCAAAATAAAAGCTGTGGGTGAGTAAGGACATTAAAGCTCCTCTGATTGACAAGAAGAGGGCCTTCAGAGCGGGCAATAAAGAGGAGGTGAAAATGATTTAGGTGTTATTGAAGGGCAAGATCAGAAAGGCTAAGGACAATTACAGGAGAATAACCTCTCTCTTCCACTGGAGTGGAAACTCCAGCAAAAGAGAGAGTGGTGTGGAGTGGCATGAAGACAATCAGTGGATTCAGGCCATCCATCAGCAGAGGAGCTGGGGGTGGTGAGGACAGAGTTAATAAGTTGAATGTGTTTTTCAGCAGGTTGGACACTGCAGTGAATGCTCACCCCCCCCTGCAGGCTGACCTGTAGTCAGCCTTCAGTCCTCAGCCACACCACTTTCTCTCTCTCTCCCCACATTGCACCATTGCTTCCTATAAAAGTCCTGCCACCCCTCCCTCACCTGTCACTTTCAGTCATGACCAGGTTCAAAGACAAATGAGAAAACTCCACTCGGGCAAGTCTGCTGGACCAGACAGAGTGAGTCTCAGTGTCCTCAAGGCCTTTGCCTCCCAGCTTTGTGGAGTCTAAACTGTTCATGTTGACTCTGAGTCTGCAGAGGGTCCCAGTGCTGTGGAAGACATCATGCCTCATTTATGTGCTAATGACGCCACGTCCCAGTGGGCCCCAGGATTACAGGCCTGTGGCACTGACCTCCCACATCATGAAGACCCTGGAAAGACTCATCCTGGACCAGCTCAGACCCATAGTCAGACCACATCAGGATCCCCTTCAGTTTGCTTACCAGCCACGTCTCGGAGCCGAGGACGTCATCATCTATCTGCTCAATCGTGCCTACACCCACCTGGACCAGCCGGCGAGCACAGTGAGGGTCATGTTTTTGACTTTTCCAGTGCTTTCAACACCATCAGGCCGACCCTCCTGGGAGATAAGCTAACAGCGATGCAGGTGGATGCTTCTCTGGTGTCCTGGATTGTTGATTACCTGACAGGAAGACCACAATATGTGTGTCTTCAACACTGTGTGTCTGACAAGGTAACACAGGAACACCACAGGGGACCGTCCTTCCTCTTCATCCTCTCCCCCACAGACTTCAGCCACTGCACGGAGACCTCCATCTTCAGAAGTTTCCTGATGACTCTGCTGTGGTTGGATGCATCAGTGAGGGTGATTAGACAGAGTACCGGGCTGTGGTCGACTCCTTTGTCATGTGGTGTGAGCAGAATCATCTGCAGCTTAGTGTGGCAAAGACCAGAGAGGGGGGACCATGAAACCTGTGACCCCTGTTTCAATCCAGGGGGTCGATGTGGACTATAAATACCTCGGTGTACACATAGATAATAAACTGGACTGGGTTAAGAACATCACTGCACTCTACAGGAAGGGCCAGAGTCATCTCAGGAGTCGGCTCAGGATTTTCTATGAGTCTGGTGTGGTCAGTGCTATCCTCTATGCTGTTGAATGCTGCTTATGTTGTAGGGATGGAGCTGGACTCCATTAGGGTGGTGTCGGAGAGGCGGATATTGTCCAAGATAAGGACAATGCTGGACAATACCTCCCACTCACTCCATGACGTGCTGACTAGTCACAGGAGCGCACTCAGTGAGAGGCTGAGATTACCCACAATGCATCACTGAACAACACAGGAAATCATTCCTACCTGTGGCCATCTGCGCTAACTCCTCCATCTAATGCACTGTACACACTGCAATAGCTACACACTGTTGCACATGCTCTACAGTAAAATAACAAGTGACAAAGTTCACAGGTTAGAGTTAAATTTCAATCAAAGACAAATGGGAACAAGGAAGAGACCGCTAGGAAAACACCCATCTACACCCATCTGGCTGCAGAAGACTTGGGGTGGGTGAATGACCTAAATAAATACTTTAATAGGCTTGATCAACCACCCACCCCACCTCCAGCATCATCCCCCCTGCTGCAAACTCCCTCATCTTCAGGGACTGTCTGTCTTTCGTCTCAGGACTTCACACCTCTCAGCTCCTAGCCATCACACCCACCCTGGCTTCTGTGGACTCCAACATACACCCCCCTCTGTTAGATTTGTATTGTGATTGTCATTTATGCTTAGAAATATCTACTTATATATTCTTAGAGTTTTATAATTAGGTGTAGATTGGTAGAGGTTTGATCCTTAATAGTCTGCAAGCTTTGTGTGCATTCCAGAGCTCTCTGACTTTCACACCCACATTTTAGGAGCATGGGAGAGGTCGTACCTTGTCTTATTGTTTTATGGTAGGATAAACGTATCTATATCTGTTTTAGGCTAAGTGCCTTTTGTTTAGATGGACGGCTCTGGGGAGTCTTCCTGGGGTCACAGTTTGACCCCCACACACAGATACACACATACACACACACACACACACGGTATTCTTTGTTCACATGTATACCTATGTCATATGTTAATGAGCCTATGCATATTCATGGAACCACAATAAAAGAGCAGTGTTACGGGAGAGCGGATGAGAGCAACTGGGGTCAAGCGAAGGAACGGCGCCTGTCCAGTTCTCTCCCGTGCACGTGAAACATAAAGAATGTTGCCTACTCGTGTCTTGCTTGCTGTGTTATTACATTGCCTTCAACGTTCCAGCGAATAGGTTCAAGCTACAAACCTATCACCCTCCCCCAAAATCCACTCTTTCTGTCTCAGCACTTCAAGTGAGGAATGAGCTTCGCAAGATCAAGGTGCGGAAGGCTGCAGGTCCAGATGGCGTCAGCTCCAGGCTCCTGAGATGCTGCGCAGATGAACTGTGTGGCATCCTAGGATATCTGTTCAACCTGAGCCCGTCACTGGGGAAAGTACCACAGCTGTGGAAGACCTCCTGTGTGGTACCGGTACCAAAGACCTCCCATCCCAAGGACGGGATTGGGGGGGGGGCCACAACACTGATGCTCTCTACAGGAAGGGTCAGAGCAGACTCTACCTGCTGAGGCGGCTGAGGTCATTTGGAGTCCAGGGAGTGCTTCTAAAGAGCTTTTATCACTCTGTGGTGGCATCTGTCATCTTTTACAGTGTTGTATGTTGGAGCAGCAGTTTCTTGGCAGCTGAGAGGAAGAAGTTGGATAAACTCATCAGGAAGGCCAGCTCTGTTCTAGGATGCACCCTGGACCCAGTGCAGGTGGTGGGAGACAGAAGGACTCTGTCCTCGGCCCACGCCCTCGGAGAAAGGAAACACCTGAGCCTAATCAAGGCGATCAGCATTTAAGCCAGGAGGTGACTGCTGTTCTTCGCTGGATCGTTGTCTGCCACGTGTTAGTGAAAGTCAAAACTACAGCAAAGCTATGTCAAGTGTCAGTTATGAACATTGTAACTAAATCTCGTCTCCCCGTCTACAGACCTCGTGGATACCTTCCCTGTGTGATTCGTTGTGTCGAGTGTGAAGAGTGAACCTGCGGTCGTAAGTGTGGAGAGTTGGAGAACGCTTGACTACCCCGTTGGATTTCCCTGGAGCCCCGTCCCTCACTTAGTTGTATATAGCACTGCCCTGCATTTCCTGTATATACACCTGGTGGATTCTGTAAATAAATTATTGTGTACAGCCGATTCTGGAGTCCAGCGCTTGAGTCCTCCCCATTGAACCGTAACACTAACTTATTGGAAGTTACATGTCTACTTTTTAATGCACAGGTACAATGCACAATCTATACTTTTCTAAATATTCTTAACTATTTAAACATCTTTCTGTATCCTGCTCTGTTTGCACACTACAACCTGGGTTTGCCACTTATCTGTACTGTACAGTACTGTTTTGTCCACGATGTAAATATGTAAAAAAAAAATGTGTTTCTGTTCTGTTTGTATATGTGTTTTTTTGCTGCTGTTACAACCAAATTTCCCCCTGTGGGACAATTAAAGGAATATTCTCTTTTATTCTATTCTAAAAGCTGCAGCCACCAAGTACATGCAGAAGTCTGAGCTGACTGCAGATTTCCCCAACATTATAAACAGTACAGCTGCACAATGACTGAAACTAGCACCACTGAATGAACAATTGACTGTGAGGTCAGTTCTTTGATCATTAGTATCCAAATTGTCATGACCACTGATCAACAACCTCTGATCAATGTCCATGGCTGTGTCCCAATTCAGGGTCTGCACACTTGAAGTACGCACACTACGCGTACTACGTACGGTGCGTACTACAAGTACGGGAAGTGCGGAAGTGAGAGGCTTGTGAAATGGGACGGTCTAGCCTTCGTCGCACTGTTCAGGTTGCCTAGCAACCATGATACTAACCGCGAGAAATGTTTCATACAGCTTTGTGTGACAGAAATGAAGGAGAAAGAATGTTTTGTTGTTCATTCATTTTTGTCATGACATCACTTTGATTAGTTGAGACCACAGGACTGTAAAACATGATAGTTGGGCTTCATTTCTGTACTGAACAGTCATTTCAAGATTAGTTAGTAAATAATAATTAGCTCATGTTGTTCATGAGACTAAAGTCATCTCACTGTGGTAATGTTAATATAATATGGACAATATTATATGTATTGTCAGATTATATATATATATATACAGTATATGAGCTTGAACTCTGGGTCAAAGATGCAAGTTGCAGTTATTTATATTTCCTATCACCTTAAATCTTCACACAAAGACAAGTATCTCTGACAGTGTATATACAGATGTATTATATATAAGAGACAAACATTGTTCTTTCAAGATGTTGGCATTACTAAATTTGGCTCAATGCTTACATACATGTGTAAAAAGAAAATGTACGAGCTGTGATAACTGTTTCTGATAGAATGAAGATCAGACTGATATATGAAATATTCCTTTATTGGGTGAGAAAATCAGACCATGTCATAACTGCTTTAAGTCATACAGAATAGATATCAGAGCCTTAAACAGGCTGACTTCTGCTAAATGGGTCAAACTGGGCAGAAAGTCTACAAACACATAACATCCTTATAGAATATGATGTAACACTATAGATCAACTTAGCTCAGAATATATAAAGCATATAAACAATTACAGCAATATGATGCAACAAACACAGCAGTGCTACTAATCCAAAATACTCAAAGCTTCATAGAACTGAAACAAACATTTATTTTTAGCTCCATCCTGCTGCTGATACATACTTTAGGTTTCTGAATATTAAACTTGTTGCTGCCTTTCATAGTGTGTAACTTGAAGGCCCTGAGTACTTTCTCCCACACTGAAAACACTGGGATGATAACATTATTTGAACATTACCTAATAAGACTGATTCAGGACAGACAATTAGTTATGTTAAACTTTCCTAGCAGTCCTTCACAAACAGGGAACAGTCTGTCTATTCTCTCCATCTGTCAGCTGCTGCTGGCTCTTCCTCCTCCTCTTCCTCACACACTGCTGAGTTTGTCCTGGTGGATCATCAGGGGTGCAAAGCCTCACAGATGATGTGCAGCAGTGGGTCCCTCAGTCTGTCCTCACTCTGGACACTTGCAGTTGTCACACATGGAAATCAAATGTGTGATAAGCTGCAGGATTCAAACACAAGTGTAACTTATAGATACATGTTCATACTTTTATTCCACAATCAGAGAGAAAGAAACAGAGAGAGTGCAGGACAGACAGACAGGTGACAGTCTCAGGTGTACACACTGCTACAAAACAGCACAAGAGAAGGAGGATTTAGTGTTTGTGTTATTACGAGTGCTAAACAAGAAGAGTTCCCAGATGGTCCAGTGGACACATGTGTGACTCCTGTGATTAAAGCATCTTTCTTTCAGCTTAACGAGTGAACCGTCAGCTCGTTCAAACACACGTTAAAGTCCGTTTGGCTCGACACCACCGAACAGAGGCAGCAATATAACATAGCTAACATTAACAGTGCAGTGAATCCTGCTTGTGCCGTCATATTCAGGACTGCAAACCGAGCAGCATCACTGACTTTCAGCTTGTTGTGTTTGTGGATATATGACTGACTTTAATTATCCATAAAATCATCACACTCTGTAAGATTAAGGTCGACTATATATATATTTAGACGTAGAGGCTTTAAAACCAAGTTACCATTGAAAGTACAAACATCACTAATGTCACATAACTTTCCCGACACGTGGCCAACAGTAATGTTTTAATGTTCTTAAACATTCGCACATAAATAAGTGACATAATATTCAGTACTTACTTTTGACAGTTCACTCTTCGGCCGCTCCCTTCTGCCGTATTTTGCGGCAAAATTATCCACACCCACCACCGCGCTATGAATTGTGGGATATATGGGGCCACGAAGCGTGCACCGGACCAAGCTTGATATTTGGGGAAATCGACGGTGCATTTGGAGTATGCATTTGAAGTACACTTTGAATTGGGACAGCCGTCGTCCCGTGGCGGTGACGTAATCGCACTTGAAATGCGTACTTCAAGCGTGCAGACCCTGAATTGGGACACAGCCCATGAGTCCCATTCACAGAGAGTTGGGGAATGGCTGCAATCACAGCATTGTAAGATGGTGACAGATGTACCCTTAGGCCCCCTCCTCCATTCAGAGATGGTGTTTCCCTTTTCATGTAAATGTCCTCCTTGACTGCGCCCTCATACCAGCGTTCCTCCCTGTCCAGGATGTTACATCCTCATCATTGAAAGTGTCCACTGGCCTGTAGGTGTAAATAGACTGCAGAGTCCTGGCCTGACGAGGTGGCTCTGCTGTGTTGTGTCATCTTCTTAGCCAGAACTTGTTTAGTTTCCACGATGTATAAATCCTGCCAATCCTCCTGGCACTTAACAGCGTACACTATGTTACTCTGTTTGTGTTGGAGGACCTGATCCTTGGGGTGGACCATTTTTTGGCGCAGCGTGTTTTGGGGTTTAAAAGCCACAGAGATGCGGTGTTTAGAAAAAATGCATCTCAACTGCTCCGATACTCCTGACACATATGGGATCACTACAGGTTTTCGCTTAGACAGCGGTTGTCCTTCTCTCCTGGATCGGCTGGAGCTTTCTTTAGGTGCCTTCCCAGCTTTGACAAAAGTCCAGCTGGGATAACCACATTTACTCAGGGCCTTCTTGATGTGATGTTCTTCTGCTTGCCTGGCTGCTGTGTCTGTGGGGATAGTGTTCGCTCTGTGTTCACCCTGATGACACCCAGTTTGTGCTCCAGTGCACTGTAAAATGTAATATTGTGTTTAATTAAAAATATTAAATAGGCTGAACTCAATTTTTATCAATTTGTTATTAGAACTCGATTTAAATAAGTTACCAGTACCTTTTATGCAAAAACGTTGATAAACTCCATTTATTTGAGTTGTCTTAACTTAGAAAAACTAAGTAAGCTGGAAGTTTTGCTTCTCAGTGCGGAAGGATGAAAGATGTGTTTTGAAAATGCCACGTCACTACCGTCCTCCTCCCTCGCGGATCAGTCCGCATGTTCACGGTGCATTTTTTATGGAATATGTTGAGCAAACCTGGAGAAGCGTCAGCTCAAGATATTGTTGTCATTGCTGTGGATTTTTACCTGATACACTGACTTGGTGAGTAAATGTTTACTCTTATTCAAACTGATTTTGTGGCTTGTCTTAGTTTAGCACCAGGTTTAAAAATCATCATAGACCTGCACTACACTTATTTTTGTAATTCTACCAAAGTACACTGTTTAGATTCAGAAAAGTTTATATAATTATTTAGCCTTGTTGTGCAAACAAGCCTGCATAACTTAATAAATATAGAATTTGAAAACTAACAAACCTAAAAAGAAACACTAGGTACAAGATACATGAGTACCTATGATACGGTGATACTTTTGGTAAACAACCATTTGACTAACATGTGTGTCTCACCTGCTCTTGTTCCATCTCTGCTCCTCTCTCTCCCCCTCTCTCTCCCTCTTTGTGCTGACAATCAAGCCAAACACCAACATCATCAAATATACAGTTGAAACCAGATATTTACATACTCTTCAGATAAAAACACAAACACTTTTTTAATTGTAACATCAAATCAGACTAAATGTTTATTTTTTTTAGATTGATAAATATAAAAACATATTTGTTAACTGATAAAAATAGACAGCTCTGTCTCTCTTTATTCTGACATTTAACTAATTCAAAAGATATTTCAATATTTATTTATCCAAAACAAAACAAGTTTACTCTAAATTGATGTTGTACAGTAAAAAATGTTCGTGTTTTCCATAAAGTGTATGTAAATATCTGGTTTCAACTGTGAATAAACTGCTGTGTATTGAAATTCCTCTTGTTTTGCATAGAAATATACTGAACAACATACAAAGCATAATATATAAAATAACATCTACCTGAGTTTTTTCTTTGTGTTACGACCCGGCTCATAGCCGCAACATAAAAGAAGATGGATACCGGATTGTGGGTGAGAAGAGGCTTTATCTTAAAATGGACAACCAGGTTGGCTAAAAAAAATGGCTGGTGCCACTAAGGCAAACACAACAAAAGAGATGGACAAAATGGTGAACGGAGAACTAAACTATACTGGGAAAAACTAAACTACTGACCCTGAACAGAAACACAAACCTGAACACGAATAATAGCCAGCAGAAAACAGATGACGGTTGGGCAGCAGGGAAAACACACGGATGAGACATGGTGGATACACAGACGGGCCAGCCAAAAAACAAAGACAGAGGACGCGACTTAAATACACACAGGGAAACACAGGGAGATTACACACAGGTGGGGAACACAGCTGGGAATAATCAACAAGACGAGACAGAGGTAAAACTGAACACACTCACATGAGACGCAGACCTTCACAATAAAACAGGAAACGAGAACAAATCCTTAAACATGACATAAAACAAAACACTGACAACATTAAATCATAACATTTGAAAGAAGCTCCTTATGTCCATTGTTGTATTCATCAGTACATAACTGAAACCGGTTTATTTAGCCGTGGAGGGAAACAACTGAAAATATGAAATAAACACACATGTAAGCTAAGACTCTCTAAAGAAACAGCGTTGTTGTTGTTTGGCTTTTCTTTTTGCCATTTGTTGATTCACTTGAAGAGCAAGTAACGTAATATGGGTCAAGTGATCAGTTTGACATCAATCTTTTGTGATACTCCGTCATATTTACATTATTTGTACAGTACAAATTAGGGCTGTTCGATATAACGATATATATCGGATGACGATATAAAAACGTCTATCGTTTCATTTTACGCTATCGTTTGTTTCGTGGTGTCGCAAAATAAACTGTTTACGGCAATATTTTTTCATTATTTTGATGGTCACTGTAGTGGCTATATTAATTTCCTAAAGTTCTCTCTTTCTCTTATATTTAATATAACCACACTACAGATGGACAAGGGCTTGTTTTTATGCGTTGTCGTTAGCAACAACGACGGTAAAACCACCTCGTGTCCGCTTGTTTATTTTCCACATAAACCTTTCACAATAAAGCTCAAGATCCTGTTGAGACTTTTCAAAATAAACTGAATCACGTGAAAGATGCAGAGTATTTACGGATGAGAAGCAAAAAAGAGCCGTCAGGTGCTAAAAAATAAACCTTAGACTCAAACGTTAGAACAGGCTTTTCCCCGCAGCACGCCGTGTAATAAATACTCACAAAGAAAACGGCGGCCGTTACAACCTATGTCTAAAAATGTATCGTTTCATGCATCAGTTAAAACACTCGACTCCAGGTACGCGACGCCCAGCTGGAAACACTTCTCGCAAGTCGAGCTGCCCGACATTCACAGAATTTACAGAAAATGTTACATTTTTGTGATTTATATCGTTATCGGACGATAGATGTCTTAATATCGGGATATGAGATTTTGGTCATATCGCACAGCCCTAGTACGAATGATTTGCTTTGGTACCTGGTCAAACTTCAGTTCTCCTCTGTCTGCCTGGCTGCGCTTCTCCAACAGCGCACTCACAGGCAGCAGCTCCCCCCGCCCCCTCGCTCAGTCGCTTAGTGTCTGAGCTCGGATCATACCAATATTAGGGGAGATTTACGCACAGTCGTAAATTCCCACAGTGTGCACTATGTGCTTCGAATATTGTGTGTAGTTTTTGTTTTATACAGTTGTCAGCCAGGCATCTAACTATGAAAAAATTACACTCCAAAAGACCCCGGGCTTCTGAAAAAACAACCCGGGCTTAAGCCCAGTAAGCCACCCCCCCGCTCCGCCACTGGCTCATGTTACTTAAAAATTAACACCACAGCCTTAAAAACCTTATATAAAACTATGTCTGTGAAATTTTCTGTTGAATGTTTGAAATTAAAAAGTGAGATAAAAGCCCAGACAAAATTCTTCGGGAGGTGCAGCCGTTAGACCGCGGTCAAGTGAGCCATCATTTGTGAGCCACGGTCAAGCCAGCCGCTTCTTATCCGCCGCATAAATTTCCTTGCGCTTTTACACCAGTCTTTATGGTAGCACCTTTTCGCTTTATATCCCGATTGAAAGCCTAGACCCGCGCGCACACGTGCGCGACACTCACACGTGCACGCGCGCACACAAATTGCAACAGCCCAATACAACCAAAGTGACAGTCTGGTTGCATATTCAAAAATTCATTAAAAATCATCCTTAGTAGTTGAGGTCCCACTTTCAACACATCCCTCTTCTGGGACACCTACTGTACCTCTGTGCCAAGTTTCATACAGATTCACTGTAGAATTCCTCAGAAATTAAAGCAAACTTGTATTCAATGCAATAAAGTCAATACAATAGGATTATGTCATTTTCAAAAATTCATTAAAAATCATCCTCAATAGTTGATGTCCAACTTTCAACACATCCCTCTTCTGGGACACCTACTGTACCTCTGTGCCAAGTTTCAGCCAGATTTACTGTAGAATTCCTCAGATATTAAAGCAAACTTGTATTCAATGCAATAAAGTCAATACAATAGAATTATGTAAATTTCAAAAATTCATTAAAAATCATCCTTAGTAGTTGAGGTCCCACTTTCAACACATCCCTCCTCTGGGACACCTACTGTACCTCTGTGCCCAGTTTCATCCAGATTCACTGTAATATTCCTCAGAAATTACAGGAAACCTATATCCAATGCAATACAGTCAATACAATAGGATTATGTCTATTTCAAAAATTCATTAAAAATCAGCCTGAATAGTTGAGGTTCAACTTTCAACACATTCTTCCTCTGGGCGACCTACTGTACCTCTGGGCCAAGTTACATCTCAATCCGCTGTAATCTTTATCAAAAATTGAAAGAACAATTATATGTCAAGGCTGGCTGTGTGCCTTTCAAAGTGACACTAAATAACAGAACTCAGGCACATCAGGGAATAGTCCAAAAAGCGGTTTTATTAAACAAAAACAACATACAAAATATCCCTAACCCATACTACATAACCTAAAAAGAAACATAGTGGAAACAAAGGGACACTTAGAAGCACAAGAAAACAATACTATACTGAAAGGGCAAGAGACACAGCCCAAACATAATCCACAACTAAAACGCCAAAAGAACAAGTCATCCCACATAGCAGACGGGTCTTGCCTGGATCTGGTGTCAAGCCGGAACTGCTGGCTGACTTCTGGCATGGTAAGTGGTATGTCATCCAGATATGGGCCAGGCCTGCCGTAGATGGCACTGTTTATGTGATGGCATGCTATATCTGGCCTGATTGTGGTTCGCTGTATGTGGCCCAGGCTCATAGAAAACAGGTCTTCCCTGGATCCGGCATCAAGCTGGCACTTCTGACTGACTGGTGTCATGGCAGGGTGTATGTCAACCAGATGTGGGCCTGGTCTGGCAATGATGGCACTATTTATCTTCCTATTTTCCTATTTTAGTTAGAAGATCCAAATGCCATGTTGCAATACTATACTGCTATGGTAGCCAACGTTTCAAATGCAGGTTTGTCAAGTTTGTGAGTGTACACTTTATCCAAAACATAGTGAGGGTTTACTCATGTTTACCACCTGGTAGCTGTAGCTCAGGAGGTAGTGCAGGTCACCTACTGATCGGAAGGTTAGTGGTTCGATCCCTGGCTCCTCCAGTCTGCGTGTCAAGAGTGTGAATGTAGTTAGGAAACACTTAGTTTAGAGAAAGTGTGTGAATGTGACATCTTGTATAGAACACTTAGAGTAATATGGGAGAGTAACAAAGCGGTATATAAGAATCAGTCCGTTCACTGTCTGAACAGAGTTTCGTCATGTTACTTTTGCACTATTATGTTCCAGCACATTCAATTCAATTCAATTCAATTCAATTCAATTTCAATTCAATTTTATTTATATAGCGCCAAATCACAACAAAAGTCGCCTCAAGGCGCTTTATATTGTACAGTAGATAGCACAATAATGCACATGTTGTTATTACATGGCTTGATTAAGGTACACATTAGGCTGACATCTGGGGCCAGAGCTGAAAGTGTTCTGGGCCAGCACAGGGCCAGCAGGGTGTCTGCAACTGGCCTTGTGCTGGCCCATGTGTGGGCCACCTCTGGTAAACCAGATCTGGGCCACCAAAGGGCCGTCATTCTTTGTGGTACACAGGCCATGTGTAAGCACATTGTATGGGACAGATCTGGGCCATACCAATTTTGCTACGTGGGAGGAATTATGTAAAAATAGAAACATCATAAAAATGAAAATGAACATAAATTAAAATGTACTGAAATGAACATCAGTATGGCCATCATTATTTGCTTGGAAAGTCTAAAGTTCCATGGCTTTGAACAGCCAGAGAACGCAATTCCCAGCTTAGAGTGACTAAAAGTAACTTCTTTTAACATTCTGTCATTCTGCTTCTATATCAAAAATCCACTAAAAATAGTCATTTGAAAAAAAATATTCGCCATTTTTCATCAGTTTGGGTTCCTCCGTTTATAGCAATTTTTAGAATAGACTCGAATACCTTTGTCACTATACAGTTGTACAGTGAGATACAGAGCATCTTCTACTCATTGCAAACATGCTGGTGGGCTGGCTCTATCCGCCTTAGTGCAGCTGCCGTACCATACTGTGATGCAATAACTTAGCAGGCTCTCAATGGGCGAGTGGTGGAAGGTCAGCAGAGGATGTCTGGGATGACTGTATTAAAGGCTAAGCTGTAGTCCAAGAAGAGCATTCTGACGTAGCTCTGCTGCTGTTCTAGGTGACTCAGCACCGAGTGGAGGGCGATGGCGTCTTCTGTGGATCTGTTTGGACGGTATGCAAACTGGTGGGGGTCGAATTCTGGGGGGAGGTAATCCTTGGTGTGCTTAATGACTAGTCTCTCAAAGCATTTCATGATTACTGGTGTGAGGGCCACAGGGCAATAATAGTTCAGGCTGGTGATGGGAGACTTCTTTGGCACTGGGATGATTGTGGCTGATTTTAGAGAGGATGGGATGGCTGCTTCATCCAGTGAGAGGTTGAAGATTCTGGTGAAGATGAGGGTGAGCTGGTGGGCACATGCTCTTAGCACTTTACCACGTATTCCGTCTGGACCGGCCGCCTTCCCGGCGTTCACTGCTAGGAACACACATCTGACATCGTGCTCCGTTACAGTGAGTGGAGCAGTGCAGGAACCAGGTGAGGATGAGGATAGGAGCAGGGCTGAGGCAGATGAATGCTGCTGTTGTGGTGTTTCAAAGCGGGCGAAGAAGCTGTTTATTTCCTCTGCCAGCTGCACACTCAGGTTTTCTGTTTTCACAGTTCTGCCTCTGTGGTTTATGATGTCTATTATTCCCTGCCACGCCTCTCGTGTGTTGTTGCTGGACAGGTGGGACCCCTTTTCAGGTCAGTTCGAGCAGACCTGTACAGAGCTCTGTCAACAGATATAAAGTTGGCATTGTGGGCTTTGAGGAGTGTGCAGACCTCGCTGGTTATCCAGGGTTTTTGGTTTGGGAAAACCCGAATGCTTTTGTCCACAGTCACATTTGCAATACAGAACTTGATATAGTCCAGTACTGATACTGTGAAAGTTTCTAATGCAATATATTATACTTTACCAATGTAACACTGCATGCCAAATCAATTTTGAAAATATCTGTGAATTTTGTATTGAAAAATGCAGGTATCTCTCAGAATTTATTATTATGTTATCAAAAATGTATTAAAAGTACAAGCATGAAAAAAT
Organism: Oreochromis niloticus; assembly: GCF_001858045.2. Lineage (NCBI taxonomy): Eukaryota > Metazoa > Chordata > Actinopteri > Cichliformes > Cichlidae > Oreochromis > Oreochromis niloticus. The sequence goes on along the minus strand of NC_031982.2, from coordinate 1,550,138 downwards.
ACAAGAATGCAATAAAAAATATAACCAAACAAGCTTAATTTACAGTTTGAAATACAGAACATAATGAAAATATATAAATAACTACCTATTAATCCCCATATCCAAGTATCAAGAAGTGTAAAAACAAATTACATTCTTTCCTCAGACTTAAGACTTAAATTTACATGAAATTATTCAAAATTATATACATTATTCATAAGGTGACAAAGAATTCAGAAACAACACGGAGAATGTCTTGATGCATGCTCAGTCATCCAGGTAATTAAATCCCTAAAGTTTGATTCTGTTCATCTGGACGTAGTGTTCTCAATGGGAGAAAAGTTTCGTCACTCATCCAAGTGACTTCTGCGGTCTCAGCTGACTGCAGGTTTCCCCTATCTTATAATAATAATGGATTGCATTTATATAGCGCTTTTCGAGACCCTCAAAACGCTTTACAATTCCACTATTCATTCACACACTGGTGGAGGCAGCTACAGTTGTAGCCACAGCTGCCCTGGGGCAGACTGACAGAAGCAAGGCTGCCATATCGCGCCATCGGCCCCTCTGGCCATCACCAGTAGGTGAAGTGTCTTGCCCAAGGACACAACGACCGAGACTGTGGGAGCCGGGGCTCGAACCGGCACCCTTCCAATCACAAGACGAACTGCCAACTCTTGAGCCATGATCGCTCTATAAACAGTATGTTGCATTTTCAGTCATTATGCAATGTACTGTTTAAAAGAAAAAACTTTTTTTTGCCTTGACAACATACATTTGTCTTCATTTCAAATAAGTAGTTATTTTTCAGTTATCTCCTTACAAATGTTCATTAGATTAACCACACTTATACAGACTGTATATAACTACCAACTCTCCAGCCATGTTGATGGATTGCCTATATTGGCTGGAAATATTCATTTCCAGAGAAAAGACACAGGCAGAAGATGCTTACAGGATGTGATGTGACATCACCAATGAACTATTGATGTGTCATATTTGTCCAAGGCGTATTTCATTGTTATGGAAAAAGAGAATATTAAAATCATGATGACCAATTGGAGTGGTGATTTCTATGACTTTGTGTATATAATTTGGAATTTTGTACAAATGTAGGCCACAATAAATATATGATATCATTTCATTCTTTTCAAAGGTTTATTTGCATGACGCACAAACAGACACAATTGAAAGGTACAAATGTGTTGTGCATGAAACGAATTCAAACGTGGTGCAGATGTGTGTCACAAGTTGATCTGGCTGTAGGCTGTGGCACTTGGCCAGAGGTGGCGCTGGTTGACTCGAGTCCATGTTAGTGCACACAAAGTAAACTGCACGCTTTAGTTGTGAAGCAAAAACGCTGAACCCGGAGAAATAAAATGTGCGAGGGGAACGATAACGACGACAAGAGTCTCCCGATCGTTTACTCTTCCTGTCCCGTGAACAACACCGGCGTGGTATTAATCGTTTGCTGTTTTCGCGATCGCGTCGCGCATGAGAATATCACCAGGTAAACTCGTGTCATTTTTAAACTTTTTGTTGTTCAACGGCATCAAGACTGACGGAGTGTGTTTGAGATAACCTCACAAGTGTCACAGATGACACATTTGGCGGGGTTTTTTTTGGTGGTTTGTCGGTAGCAGCTCCTGAAACGCAAGACTGCCACACATCTGTTCGACCAACGCCAGTTGATCTGGAACACCTGTTCGCTATTGCGCTGGTGGATAACAGAGCTCTCCGAAAACGTGGAAGCACTTTTGCAAATATGTGATATTTTGATAAATTAAGTAGATATTTGAGCATTACACAGCTACATTCTTGCCTGAAAATATCTTAAAAGGTTATTTTGTGACCCAGAAAGGGTAGTCTGGGGGAAAAGGAGGATCGCATTTGTCCGCGCGGTTGTCGGAGCCTGTGCGTATGGCAAGCCATTAGTGCCAAAATTCGCCACTTTTCTAACGCGTTTGATTAAGAAATGGCGTAAAAAACGCCGTTTAATTTTTCAAAACGCCGAGAAAAACGGCGTTCTGTTTCGACAAACGCCGTTTTTTCCGACTCTCACATGGCGCCCTGAACGCACCATCCGAGTGACGTAAAAAGCGGCGTTCAAAGACAGACGGAAACGCCGTTTTTTCCGCCACTCGGCAGAAAACGCCGTTCAAAGATGCATAAAAACGGCGTTTTTTACGGCGTTCTGTGCCAGCTGTAACGGCGTTTAAAACGGCGTTTTATTGAAATTATGCAGGGCACTCCCCATGGTTCCCTCATCCAATTACTTTCAACTCATTTCACCCAATCAAAGAAGACGAAGTGCAGACCACACTAATGCATCACCGATTCACCTTGCTGCTGAGTGATTGCCTATTCGGTACCAGTGCTTGTCACAGTATTGACTTGTATTATAATCCCACTATGCATTTTGATGTGTTTAAGGCATGATCAAGCAAACAAACGACAGAATACTTTTTCTGAAACCTTAACTGTGGTACCTGTTATGGCAGCTAACAGGTAATGAGCAGAGCTAGCTCTGCTAATTTCTGAGCTTCTTTCTTATTTTCCTCTTTACTTCTCTTAACCTTTAACTTATGTCTTAGCAATCAGATTCTGCCGTCATGCATTACCGCTCCGTGCTAGTTATGTTGACTTTTCTCTTCTTTTGTCTTCTCTTTTTTCACCCGTATTTAGACACTCGGCGCATGGCTCCTTTGTTTACGTTAGGGATCAGCTGTTAGCGCTGTGCCCTGCAGCTGCGCTACCGGCAGACCGTAGCGTCCCCAGTGAGGGAAGAGACGGGGGTGATGTCTCCCGAGAAGGACACCTTACACACCATCTCTCCTTCCTGTAATCACTGTAAACGTGAGATCGCTCCCTGATATGATTGAGGAGCTAATGACGCTAACCCGGTCACAGTGGCAGTACCCCGACACTGCCCGGTACTCCTCTGTGAGTAGGCTGCCCGGCTTCCAGCTGCTGCGGCCGGACAAGACGAGAGACAGCGGTGAGAGGAAAGGAGGGGGACTGGGCAGTGTTTGTTAAAGACGGTTGTGGTATCCCTGGGCACATTGCTGTGAAAGAACAACTCTGCAACAGAGACATTGAGCTATTAGCCGTTAGCATCCGTGGAGGCAGCCTGTGACTCTCTGTGGTCCGCAGACGCAATCTCCGAGAGCTCTTCTTCTAATATCAGGGGACTTTAATCATGTCTCGCTGGACTCCACACTGACCACCTTCACCCAGTATGTGACCTGCCCCACCGTAGGCAATAAAACATTGTACTTAATGTATGCCAATGAAAAAGTGGCATACAGTTCATCACCTCCCCCTGCCCAGGGAAGATCTGATCGTAATTAGTGCGCCTTGTCCCTGTGTGCAGCACTTAGTGTGCACGGAGCCACCAATCACCCACGCAGTGCCGAGATGGTCCGCGGAAGGCATATGAATAAATAATAAAAGCAAATAAATGACAGAATGCTTTTTCTGAAACAAACGGAGACCTTAACTTTTATCAAAATACCGTTTTACTCAGTTTAAAGTAATACCACTGTATAATAGCCTTCAAATTTAATAATGTTAACAGTATCTCAGGAATATTTTTGCCCCATCAACATGCATTAAAATTAGATATGCAGTTTTGAATCAGACCTGTATGTACGTTTTCTGAAAAGTGATGTAAATAAATAATCTCAAAAACATGAAATAATTGTTTCCCATGTAAACTGGAGTTGTCCTTGTCAATGTCATCAGAGTACTCTGGATGTCTTACATGAATTTGAAACAGAGAGTGGCACATGACAGCGTTGCACATAACATAACTAGTTTACCTGTATGACATAAAGTAATTAAAATAAAAAAGAATCCATGTAACTTGGTTATGGCTTCTTTCTGGTAACTGTAGATACAAATCGGCTGCAGTGTGGATTATCTTGACAAAAGTATAAGATACTGAACCCGCTGATATGATGTGGTGGAGGAATACAAATACCTGGACACCCACATTTATACATTTGCTGAACTGGAAGATCAAAACAGAGGCTGTACACAAGCAGTGGATGGGCAGGCTTTTTTTGTGAGCAAGCTTGTGTGTGCACCAAAATGTTAATGACAGGTGTTCTGTCAGTTCAGGTGAGTGCAGTGCACTTTGATGTGTTCTTCTTGGATCAGGAGAGCAAGCTCTGTGATTGGCCGTGCTTCGGAAGCTGTGGTGGAGAGGAAGTGAGTGAACAAACTGCCATGCATCATGGATATTCCTCTCAGTCCACCTCATCAGGCACCTCTCTAAAAGTGTGACTCTGGTCTGTTGCCCCAAAGGATACAGGAAATGCACTGATTTCCAGGACAGAATCGTGTCTGTTTAATGCTCCATGATGATAACTTTCCTATGAGCGTTTGAAGATCACTGACATCATGGCTTTTAGCCTCATTGTTTCTGCAAAGAGATTTCTCCAGTCACTGAATCTTTTGATAAAATATATTTTTATGCCTCTAGAGGATGGAATATTTTAAGTCTTTACAACTTTACACTTGGGAACATTATTCTGAAATTGTTGCACAATTTGTTAATGGAGTTTTTTTGCAGATTGATCAACCTCTGCCCATATTTCCTCCAGAGCAACTCTGCTTCTCTAAGATGCTTTTAATATCTAATCATGTAACTGACCTGTTACTTTTAAAATATCCCTGCAGCTGTTTCTTTTTAGTACCACTTTTTCCAGCCTTCTCTTGCCCCATCCCAACTGTTTTGAAACATATTGCTGCCATCAAATTAAAATGGACTTATTTTTAACGACATAGTCTCAGTGTAAACACTTGACATGTTTTCTATGTTCTACTGTGAACAAACTTTGCCTTTCACATTTGCAAATCAGTGCTTGCTCTTTTTTTATTCACATTTTACACTGGAGTCCAGTATTTTCAGAACTATGTTTGTACAAAGCATAATCTGTACAAAGCAAAACATAATGTGCTCGCTGTGAACTGTCACAACATCAAACACACGCTAAACCACTTTATATCTACTACACTATACTGAGCCACTTCAAGACCTACTATACAGTTTTTTATTTTTAATTATTTACTGTCACTGCTTTATAGTTGTATTTATCAATATCAACAGCTGTAACTTTTAGATTAATCAAGTTGACTTTATCGAGATTCAGCTTCAGATGTATACTTTCCATTTCACAACTTCCATCTTATACACTTTAAAAATCACTCATCATTTTTTATTGTCAGTGTCACACAGCTCGTTCTTGTATCTCCACTACTCAGTGGTACATAGTAAACACGTATTATAACTTTTCACATTATATGTATCCAGTCACCTAGATATTTTGAAGTCTTTCCACTTGCTGCTATTATGTTTCAGTCAATAATTGAACTGTCTCAATGATATGTCGAGTCCAGAAAGTATATTAAGCCAGAGATGAGTTCAATACCATGACTCCCTCTGGTGCCAGTTAGTGGATTAAATAGTTCTACCACTTGCTCCATCATCGGTCCGTCCAGAGTAAATTCAATGTCTGGCACAGTAATCCTCTCAGGCCAGTCGACCAGCAATCCCAGCTCATCTGTACCATGAGCACCACCACCAGAATCAGTACCTAAGCCCTGAGCAGCAGTCGTCTCACTCTCAGTGGCTGTCACACTACCATCAGCTGTCCCACCAATAGTCCCAGCAGCAGCAGCTGCTCTAGTCTGAAAGATGTCCTGCATGGCAGTTGAGGCTCGGCCCTGTTGCTGGAGGCTGCCTCGGACAAAAATCTGTAATGGGCTCAAGTGTCTCTCTGTCCGCAAGCCATGATTGTTCCACTGTTGAGTGAAGTCTTTCAAATCTCTGTTGATCCTTGGGAGATAGATGTAATGGAGAGCCCAAAGGTGCATTTCATTGTCAATGTCTATGATGCCTTCCTCCTCCAGGTGGTGAAATAAATCACAGTAGACATTGGTCATTCCTCGCCACAGATCACCCCAGAGCCTCTCAATTCTCTGATTATGGGTACTCCGTCCTCTTAGGGCACTTCCACGATCAAAGCCTCTGAAAATGTTCATCATCAGGCAGACAGCATTGTTTTCCCCTCCTCTGTCTGTCCGGACCCTCGAGGGTACACCATAGGATACCACGGCTCTGATGAAACTTGATAAAACGGTACTGCTACGGTTGTTGTTTGAGGCATGAAGGAAGACCACAAGACGACTGTATCCATCAATAGCCCCATGAATGACTATCCTCCACCTAAAACCGTGGTCCATAAGAAGAAAAATATTATTTCTGCTTTGTTATTGAAACAATGGAAAACACACTCTTATTTGATTTACATGGGACTATTACATGTCAAGTTTGAATTTTTCTCTGTATGTTGCTTGCGCTGTCTGTGTTCTCTCATCTTTCCCTTTAAACATAACCAGTTGTGTTAGAGGACTGCCCATCCCAGGGCCTGGCTCTATTGGAGGTGTCTTATTGTTCAACAATTATATTTGATGTAATGCTGAATTTCACTTTGGTCAAAATAGGTGTTCAACAAATCAGTGTGGTTGGTTACCGTATCAGCTTGTGATTTCCATCAATGTGCCACAATGAGTTTGGACCTGCAACCTGATATGTTCTTCGTTCTGGTCTCCGCAAAACTGCTCTAAGGGCAGCTGCTCCAGGATTTATCCGTAACATGCTTGCTCGAACCCTCCTTCGCTGTACATGTAGTCCACGTACTCGCAGGGAGGCTCTGACAGCCTCAGGACCAATTTGTTCATTGCCAGCAACAATGTCCTGCACATGTTCATCCAAGGCACTGTCAGTCAGTTCCGCATACATTGATGCACGGGTGAAATGATACTGTCTGAAATCAGACAAAAAAACATGAGTAATTTATCACTACCATAACAGCACACTTCATTACTTGACTAGTGGTGCACATTCAAATATACTAATGTTTACAATTTCACAATACCATTTAATTTGAATAAACAGTGAGTGTGTGTCACAAAGAAATGAAAGTCACACTGGTTTCAAAAGTCACTGACCGCAGACGTCTTCGAATTGTACGAAGTGAAACATTCAAAATATCAGCCATCTGAGGTGCAGTGAATCCACATGACTTCAGGAATGAAAGCTGTTCCCGAGTGATAAGGTAAAGGGATCTACCTCTACCTCTGTTGAAAACCACTGGTGCCTGGTATCCAAAACAGCCTGAAAATATATAAGCGTTTGGTAAATAGGTAAAGGCACCCCATATATCAGGTAAATATATCAGGTAAATAGGTAAATATTTGGAAAATAGGTTAAGACAGAGTCATAATTTATTTCACACTGTTGGTGAGTCAAGGACTCGACACAATATGTGCTTACCTTGTTGGCCATGCTGAGTAGACAGTTCGACCTCCTGAATCAATTCAGCCAAGTCACGCAGAAGTTGATCTGCTGCAGTTACATTGATCAGTCTTCCTCTTGCCCACTGAAGGCTTCTCTGCATAGTCTCCAACCTCAAAGATATCAAAAAATTACTTCTTAATTCATGTTATATTTTCAGGCCATATTCCCCTTAAACATTTTAAATGTTAAATGTTTTCGATCTTGCTTTGATCATACCTCCTTAACGCTAACTGTAGCACATCTGGCCCAACATCGTCCATCAGCAGCCGCCGTGTACAGTCATTAAGAATGTTCTTGCACCTTGAGATGAAAATCCTCCAGGCCATACTTTGTAATGGTCTAGTTGAGTCACAACTATTTTTCCACAGTGCCTGCTCTACTTGGGGTGCTGGCTGCTCTACTTCATCGGTCCTCTGAGGATCACCACCTGAGACAAATCAAGCCAGCTGTATTTAAGACCACCGTTCACAACCAGTCTTTGCCATATTATCTGTTAACCAATGTCAGTTATTGGCCTCACGTTGCTCATAGCTCTTGTACTTACCTCTCTGTTCATGTCTTCTTAGTTACTTCCTGGACAACCTTTCACACTCGCAATAGCATCACTCCCCTGGACACGGATCTCCATTTGCTCCTCAACAGCTCACTCTTTTTTATCCATTCGTGCATTACTCCACCTGCAAACAAGTAAGACTGTTCAGACTGCCTATTTGGATCTTTTCTGAACTTCTTCCAAGACCCTCCTGACTCTGCTTTCCTTCTGCTGCAGTGCCTGTAGAGGCTACGCCTACACTTGAAGCCACTGAAGGGTTTGATGGCAGGGGTGAGGCAATGTAACTGTTATGAATTAAACTTGTAACAGCCCAACTCAATCTATACTTGTCTTGTACGGTTAAGATTGTTTTTGTATTCATCAGTTTTATTTGCTTCTCTTTATTCAATGTCATTTATCATAACAGCGCAGAGTTTACAAACTGCTTGTTCTGACCAAAAACACCTGGCTTGAGTTACGTTTATCTTCAATACATTTCCATAAACACACCATACGTAAAAACACAAAAGGTGACCCGTAGCGGCACACATAAGGTAACAATACAAAAATGGGTCCCACAGTGCCGCTCCACCATCAACTCTCACACCACTGTTTCACTTGCCAAGCTCCGGCAGCCACAGATCATGTTACTGTTCCCTCTAGTATGAACTACCGTAGTCCATGTTCATAGCATTTTGCTCCTAGTTGTAGAACTCAAAGTTAACATTCACGCATTCTAGCCTTGTTTTTAATTTTACCTTTTGCGTCACATACACATACTTGTCTGTTTTTCTATTTTATTACTATATTTCTATTTCTATTGTACAGCACTTTGGTCTACCAGGTGTGTTTTTAAAGTGCTATATAAATGATGATGATGATGATGGTTATGATGTAAAGAACGTTTTCTGTTAACTTCACTCTGAGCCTGCGCTCGAATCTGCTCCTGAGTACACTTCATGTTTCTTGTTGTTTAAGGAAGAGAGTTCGATTACAGTGATACGATAGTTGTAGGACATACCCTGCTTGCTGGTGTTTTTTCGTGGACAAACTTGGACTGTATTAGAAATCTAAACATTACTGTGATCCTACAAAGACAAAAATTTAAATTATTACTTTCAACAGGTTTATATATTTAAATAAATCAAAAATTCCATGTTAGTCTTCTGAAAATTGTGACTGAGCACTTTTGGAAACACTCTGTCACAGTATTGAGACTGTGAACGGTTACAGAATACATCTGAAATAAATGTCAGATTCTAACAGGTTATAGTTCTGTTAATAGAGCTTTTGAATCTACTCTTCATACATATTCCTGTCTTTAATAACAGTATGTCAACGATGTCAACCAATATTTTCATATTTCAAACACACACCCAAGTTAAAAATTTGAATATCCATGTCTTCTACTCTGCATATCTGAAAAATCAGTTTTGATAATGTTACAATTCCATTGTGAAATGTTCCCATCTATGTTATTCATCTTTTTTTATTTTAAATGCTGTCATTAGTTTTTATTTTTTTCCAACTTATTAAAAAAATGAACATGGTCTACATTGTTTTGTTCAATTGAATAAAACAACATTTTTGTATTGTACTCTGGGTTCTTGAAGACCACGCTGTCTTTTAACTTTATTCTTTATTTTCTGCATATACTGTTCTTTACTCTTTGAGGCTGTTCTCCTGCCATTCTGTGTTCCTAGTGCAAAGTCTGCATTTCTGTGTCCTATCTTTAGTTGGTTACTGCTTTATATTGTTGACGTCTAGTCTTTTGTGCACTTGCTTTTGCTTCCACTGGTCATACTTGTTTGATTCAATTCACCTGTGTCTTGTTTCTCCCAGCTGCGTCCTCTCTCCCTAATCAACTTGCGCAAGTATTTAAGCCCTCAGCTTTCCTCAGCTCCTTACTCTGTTGTTCTGTTTCAAGTTGTACACTTTGTTTGTCTACCTTGTGGCTTCCTGTGCGTTAGTTTTGGATTCTTGGAACTTTTTAAAATAATCAATATTATTATCTCTCTTCACTGCGGATTTGCCACACTCATATTTAAGGTCAGTTTTCAGTTCATGGGGTTTGTCTTTCAGTCTGCAGTGTCGGGTTTACTGATAGCTTAACAGTCTCATTTGGCTCTTTGTATACACCACTGTATTACTAAATCCTGGTATTGTAGATAGAACTATACATGCATTTAAAAAGGCACATGCGTGCTTATCAGGGTGGACATCAAAAGCTGAAAATTCGGAACATCTGTCACGATCTAATTCAGATGAGTTTACTGAAATTGCAACTTGGTGTTGCACTATGACTTCATGGTTTGACAGTCTGTTAATCCCGTTTACTAGAAAAAGGCTCTTGGGATAATTACTCGGCTGTAGAGTTAAATCTAATATTAATATTAATACGTGGCTCTAATATTAGAGCCACATAATTGAGCATGCGACGTAAAGTCACGTGGGCATGCTGCGTGAGCCATCGAGTCTAAAGTTTTCGTTTGCGAATTGAAGCGGGTGCTCTCCAATCATCAAAAGCAACAAAGTCATTGAACACATTTATATAGTTACCTTTACGTTTACCTACCATATATCACAGATTTACTTTTTTTTTTTTAGTACTATGCAAAAAAAGCAACCACAGAGCGACAGTCTGGGTCAATGGTGGCCGAGGCGACGGCAAGGCTAAACAAAGCATCGAAGCGTTAGGCTAGCTCTGTAACGGAATATAACAAAAGTATGAGTTCTTTGTTTCTTTATATTAACGAACTTTTTACTGTACTGAAAATAAGGAATAGAAGAAAATTCATTCTTACCTTATAATAATCGTGGTGCAGGCCAGTGCAGTGCATGAACTTATATGCCTTCTCCAGTGAATTCCGCTGAGAGTAAATGTAATGTCCCGCTCTACTGTACAAGACTTGTGAATGGCTACCTGAAGGGATGTACCACTGTGAGGGGGGGGTGCTAGGAATAGTCCAAGTGATCGCTGCTTTAATTTTCCGGTCAACTACACATAAATTGCAAGTAGACATGATTTTATTAAAGCTGGTGAACTGTAACTAGACCAGAAATCAGTCATAACAAAAGAACATTCAATCTATTTTCTCCGGTACTTTATACCCGCTCAGTTGCAATGCAATTTAACGCTCAACTACAAATCAATGGCTTTTTTTTATGGTGACCTGTAGGGATTTACCACTGTGAAAGAGGCTCTTTGGATGATCGCAGCTTTGATCTCTGGTCATCTATAAATAGACGTTGTTTCTTTTGTTTGTTGTAGACTTAAAATATTCCATCCTCTAGAGGCATAAAAATATATTTTATCAAAAGATTCAGTGACTGGAGAAATCTCTTTGCAGAAACAATGAGGCTAAAAGCCATGATGTCAGTGATCTTCAAACGCTCATAGGAAAGTTATCATCATGGAGCATTAAACAGACACGATTCTGTCCTGGAAATCAGTGCATTTCCTGTATCCTTTGGGGCAACAGACCAGAGTCACACTTTTAGAGAGGTGCCTGATGAGGTGGACTGAGAGGAATATCCATGATGCATGGCAGTTTGTTCACTCACTTCCTCTCCACCACAGCTTCCGAAGCGCGGCCAATCACAGAGCTTGCTCTCCTGATCCAAGAAGAACACATCAAAGTGCACTGCACTCACCTGAACTGACAGAACACCTGTCATTAACATTTTGGTGCACACACAAGCTTGCTCACAAAAAAAAGCCTGCCCATCCACTGCTTGTGTACAGCCTCTGTTTTGATCTTCCAGTTCAGCAAATGTATAAATGTGGGTGTCCAGGTATTTGTATTCCTCCACCACATCATATCAGCGGGTTCAGTATCTTATACTTTTGTCAAGATAATCCACACTGCAGCCGATTTGTATCTACAGTTACCAGAAAGAAGCCATAACCAAGTTACATGGATTCTTTTTTATTTTAATTACTTTATGTCATACAGGTAAACTAGTTATGTTATGTGCAACGCTGTCATGTGCCACTCTCTGTTTCAAATTCATGTAAGACATCCAGAGTACTCTGATGACATTGACAAGGACAACTCCAGTTTACATGGGAAACAATTATTTCATGTTTTTGAGATTATTTATTTACATCACTTTTCAGAAAACGTACATACAGGTCTGATTCAAAACTGCATATCTAATTTTAATGCATGTTGATGGGGCAAAAATATTCCTGAGATACTGTTAACATTATTAAATTTGAAGGCTATTATACAGTGGTATTACTTTAAACTGAGTAAAACGGTATTTTGATAAAAGTTAAGGTCTCCGTTTGTTTCAGAAAAAGCATTCTGTCATTTATTTGCTTTTATTATTTATTCATATGCCTTCCGTGGACCATCTCGGCACTGCGTGGGTGATTGGTGGCTCCGTGCACACTAAGTGCTGCACACAGGGACAAGGCGCACTAATTACGATCAGATCTTCCCTGGGCAGGGGGAGGTGATGAACTGTATGCCACTTTTTCATTGGCATACATTAAGTACAATGTTTTATTGCCTACGGTGGGGCAGGTCACATACTGGGTGAAGGTGGTCAGTGTGGAGTCCAGCGAGACATGATTAAAGTCCCCTGATATTAGAAGAAGAGCTCTCGGAGATTGCGTCTGCGGACCACAGAGAGTCACAGGCTGCCTCCACGGATGCTAACGGCTAATAGCTCAATGTCTCTGTTGCAGAGTTGTTCTTTCACAGCAATGTGCCCAGGGATACCACAACCGTCTTTAACAAACACTGCCCAGTCCCCCTCCTTTCCTCTCACCGCTGTCTCTCGTCTTGTCCGGCCGCAGCAGCTGGAAGCCGGGCAGCCTACTCACAGAGGGAGTACCGGGCAGTGTCGGGGTACTGCCACTGTGACCGGGTTAGCGTCATTAGCTCCTCAATCATATCAGGGAGCGATCTCACGTTTACAGTGATTACAGGAAGGAGAGATGGTGTGTAAGGTGTCCTTCTCGGGAGACATCACCCCCGTCTCTTCCCTCACTGGGGACGCTACCGTCTGCCGGTAGCGCAGCTGCAGGGCACAGCGCTAACAGCTGATCCCTAACGTAAACAAAGGAGCCATGCGGCGAGTGTCTAAATACGGGTGAAAAAGAGAAGACAAAAGAAGAGAAAAGTCAACATAACTAGCACGGAGCGGTAATGCATGACGGCAGAATCTGATTGCTAAGACATAAGTTAAAGGTTAAGAGAAGTAAAGAGGAAAATAAGAAAGAAGCTCAGAAATTAGCAGAGCTAGCTCTGCTCATTACCTGTTAGCTGCCATAACAGGTACCACAGTTAAGGTTTCAGAAAAAGTATTCTGTCGTTTGTTTGCTTGATCATGCCTTAAACACATCAAAATGCATAGTGGGATTATAATACAAGTCAATACTGTGACAAGCACTGGTACCGAATAGGCAATCACTCAGCAGCAAGGTGAATCGGTGATGCATTAGTGTGGTCTGCACTTCGTCTTCTTTGATTGGGTGAAATGAGTTGAAAGTAATTGGATGAGGGAACCATGGGGAGTGCCCTGCATAATTTCAATAAAACGCCGTTTTAAACGCCGTTACAGCTGGCACAGAACGCCGTAAAAAACGCCGTTTTTATGCATCTTTGAACGGCGTTTTCTGCCGAGTGGCGGAAAAAACGGCGTTTCCGTCTGTCTTTGAACGCCGCTTTTTACGTCACTCGGATGGTGCGTTCAGGGCGCCATGTGAGAGTCGGAAAAAACGGCATTTGTCGAAACAACGCCGTTTTTTTCGGCGTTTTGAAAAATTAAACGGCGTTTTTTACGCCATTTCTTAATCAAACGCGTTAGAAAAGTGGCGAATTTTGGCACTAATGGCTTGCCATATGTGCGTACTTGTAAGCGCGTCAATGGCGGAGGAGCGCGACTAAAAAACTTATTACTTTTTCTGGGTCACAAAATAAACTTTTAAGATATTTTCAGGCGAGAATGTAGCTGTGTAAATTTCAAATATCTGCTTGATTTATCAAGACATCACATATTCGCAAAAATGCTCCGACGTTTTCGGAGACGTCTATTTTTTTTTTTTTTTTTCATGCTTTGTGGCAGCTTTAGAACATCTGTGGCATCTATTAATGTCAAATCTAGCCTTTATTTAACAACATAAGCAAACTCTATGTTACAATGATTGCACAGCCATTAAGGATCAAATCAGTTTCTGAAAAATGTTCTGTTTTTTCTCCCTCTGCTTGCTTCTTACTGTCTTTGAGGCTCGGGACCAGCACTCCTGCTGTTGGACAGAAAGATCTCAGTAAGTGTTTTGGTTTTCCAATATATTAGCAACTGTCAGTGACATTTATATTAATCAGGCTGAACTTTAATCATACTTTAGATCCGCCTGTTTTACTTATTGTTTTATTTGTGCTTTGGTTTGGGGAAGTTGTTTCTTTACTGATCTTTTCCTGTCTTCTGTTATTAGACTTGAGATATGACTGCACTATGCTGTTGCTGGTGACCACAGTTAATTCTACAAGACATGCTGTGTAAGTAAACAAACAACAACAGTTTGGTCTGCATTTCTTGAAAGATCACATCCCCCAAATTTAGTTTAGAGGGTCGACACTGTATATAGTGAAGTCTGCAAGTTTTCTAACAGCAAAATCTGTTTTGTGCCCAAAATCATTTTGCACATCATTAGAATGAAAGTTATTGCCCATGTTTGCATAGCCCTTTTTAAAATGATGCTTTCATGACATTATTGTGTGTTGGGTGGTGGTCAGGGCTATCCAGACTGACAATTTGGGACATTGAATGTCACCTCTCCGGTGGGGAGGGGGCCTGAGATCGTCTAAATTGGAGTCTATTCTATACCAAATGCAGAAAAAAATGTTTTAAGAAAGCAATTAAGTTCATGTTCCAAAAAATATGATTGTTTGCTTGCAGGACACCAGGAGAGATGAGTCCTCCGTCACAGATGGTGTGGTCAGTGAAGATGGTCGCCTGCAGGTTCAAGTTCATTGCATCTCCAACCCACATCCACTGCCACTGTACTTAAGGGAAGTTAAAGACTTTCTTCTGCACCTACATTTGGATCACCTCGATCCATGACAGTCATTCAGGCAGTAATGCCTGGACTGGAAACAAGCATCCTTAAAATATTACAACATTCCAGCTCATGTGTTGGAATGGAAAACAAATGTGTTGTTTAAATTAGAGACTGCACTTGTGACAGAACAACAAATATTTTATTCTGATTATATAAGTAATGTAAGTACAAAACAAACTTGTGGTAGGCCTAAACTTATTTTCAGAATAATTACATCTGAGACTTTGTTTCATTGTAAGATTATAACCGTGATGGCAATATAATTGTTTGTTGTTCAGCAGAACAGTGTCCAGTATGTTGGCTGTTATACTTTGTTGTGCTTGAAAATAAAAGTTGGGCTCATTTTAACATCATTACAAAAATGGTAAATGGCCTGTATTTGTATAGCACTTTACTTAGTCCCTAAGGACCCCAAAGCGCTTTACACACCCAGTCATCCACCCATTCACACACACATTCACACACTGGTGATAGCAAGCTACATTGTAGCCACAGCCACCCTGGGGCGCACTGACAGAGGCGAAAAAGTGTTGTTAATTATTTTTAATCATATTCAGGTTACCACAAATTGTTTTTTCATTTAGTTGAACTTGAAATGTTTGTCAGTAGGTAAACAATTAGTATTGCACAGTCAGAAATATCAAGTTATTCTTAATACTGCAGACTTGCAATGAATAAGTTGTCCTAACAGTCGTCTTAAGTAAGCTTTACTTAGTTTTTTTGAGGCAACGAGTTTACATATTTTTTTTGAGTTCTGGGAACTAACAAGGCTGTACAGTGTACTCAAAACGAGTAAGTTGACCTAACTTGGTCATCTTAAGTAAACTTGATCCAATTTTTTTGAGTTCTGGGAACAAATGAGCTTGTACAGAGTACTCAAAATAAATAAGTTGTCCTAATTTAGTCATTTTTAGCTAAGCTTTACTCAATTTTTTTGAGGCAACAAGTTTCCTTAGTTTTTTTGAGTTCTGGGAACTAATTAGATTTTACAGTGTGCATGATGAGAGTCAAACGTTACATACTGATCCGTATGCGTAGGTTTCCGGTACACGTCAGCCTTTAGATTGCCCCCATTACTGATGGAAATCTCACAGTCTAAGAAGGCTAACCTGCCACTTTTCATATCCTCCCTGGTGAATTTGATGTGTTGCTCCACCGAGTTAACGTGATCCATGAATTGTAGTCCTGAGATTGGTCACTGGTCATTGGTTCAGGTGTGTGTCATCCACATACCTGAACCAATGACTTGCTGGTGTTCCAGGGTAGGATAGCAAACCCCTCTTTTCCTCTTCTTCTAAATACAAATTGGCCACGATGGGTGAAACTGGAGAACCCATGGCACACCCATGTTTCTGCCTGTAGTACTGACATTTGTATGTGAAGTAGGTGGAATGAAGACACAGTTCAAACACACTTGGTTGATGCTGAGAGTGGTCCTGTTGCTGAGGTTGGTGTCATCCTGTAATCTCTTACAAACTACCTCCAACGCTTCAGTGACTGGGATGCAAGTGAAGAGAGATGTAACATCGTACGAAACCATTTTTCATCTGCCTCCATAATGACATCTCTCACCTTCTCAATAAAATCCAAGGTGTTCTGCATGCGGTGCTCAGCGCTGCCTACCAACAGATTGAGGATTGAAACCAGAAACTTTAAGACCAGTTGTGTGTATCAACTGAGTCACCTACAGTATAACATCTCAAAGGTACATCCTGTTTATGTATCTTTGGTAAACCATACTGACTTGGTGTAGATTCCCCTGGGTATAGCCTGTGGTTGTCCTATCAGTAGCATTGTCTTGTTCTAATTGCTCCAGACAGTCTATCACCCTCTTCCTGTAACCACTTCCTTTAGAATTAGCCAATGTATATTACATTTGTGGTAGAATGCATAAAATGAGGAAAGGGACTGATCAATATATATGTAATTTAATTGCTGGAAACATTTTACTGGGGTCAGTAAACTCATATTTACAGTAGCAAAATATCTTCAGGGTGCATAATGATTGTTATGTCAAAACTGTTAAAAAATGTTTAATATGGACATTTGAGGTAAACACTGCTTCAACCATTTGAATCAGCACAAACGACACTGTAATGTTAACGTACCAAGGTCTTCATTATGTAGTTAAGAATTGAAATATGCATGTAGAAAATGTAGTGCGTGTGCGTATGATACATTTATACAGAAGGAAATGTGATGATTCTTAAGGTATACCACTAGATGGCTGTAATAAACCATCTTGGTTCTAACAAAATAACTGCATAGACAGAAGAGGGATAGCTGTGTGAAATGAATTGGGTAGCTTGAGAAATGTTTAAGATAGAAACATTAGGAAAACAAAAAATGAGATGTTATGGCACAGTTTTTTACTAAAGACATGGTTGGAGTTTCAAGACCTGCTCCTTTCATGTGCTGAATGGTTTGGGGCATTTTAATGAAGCTAAAGTTGTATGAATGTCTAAATGTGACATTTACATCTTCTAGAGAGAGTAGCCAAGATGTGAGGACATCTGTGGTGGTTGGACAGCCACAGGGCAAATAAGACAAACAAAGGTGACTATTCTAAATGGGACTGTTCAAAGAGTGGCCAATGGCTTGTTTTGTTTTTTTCATCTCTATGAAGCATCAATACATGTTCAGCTGCTTTACAGCAAGTGAGGTAGAGGCTCTAATATTGTTTAGAAGTCTGAGGAGAGAACAAATGTGACCTTTGTGTTTACAGCATTTCACTAAACTGACAGCATTTGACAACTTCAGAATTCCTCTTGATCACAGGTGTTTGCACTGTTTTGAGGAGGCTTCTGGTTCTTATTGCTTTTGTTAAAATTTTAATTCTATTGTTATAACTCATTAATGTTAAACCACAAGAAAACTTAAGCTGGCTAACTGAACTTTGCAAGTCACTTCAGAGATATTCTGCAGGCCACTGTTGTGCTGCCCCGTCAGCAGTGAAATAATCACAGTGCTTAGATTCAGACAAATATTGACTGGACAGTATTACACAGTCAGACAGACACTAATCCTATAGTCCCTGTAAACTACATTAAGAGCTGAGATGGTGCTGAACAGCAAACTTGGTTAGCTTTTGATAACCCCACAGAAATTTGGGAAAGATCTACTGATTAGTTAAGAAGTGGCGACAGACTTTATCAACAGTGATAATTATCAGTGATTAAGTTTATGAATGAACTTTATAGTGTGCATTATAACTAAGCAGGAAATAGAACATAATATGGTTTTGATAAGAACATTTCAAAATTACAAAAATAACTCACAACAAAATAACATGATCTCTCTCCATTTGTCTCCAGCTTATTTTTCCAAGTATTAATATGGATAGTATTATCTATAATCAGGGGTGCACATAAGTGGTCCGCAGTTGCGCATTCGCTGTCAAAATAAAAGACGCGCACCAGATAAGAAGTTGCAACGGCTGCTGGGGGATTCCCATGAGGCATTGAGGGTTTCTTATTCACTCACTATGTGTTAATAGACCTCTC
This sequence comes from Oreochromis niloticus, assembly GCF_001858045.2. Classification (NCBI taxonomy): domain Eukaryota; kingdom Metazoa; phylum Chordata; class Actinopteri; order Cichliformes; family Cichlidae; genus Oreochromis; species Oreochromis niloticus. The sequence goes on along the minus strand of NC_031982.2, from coordinate 1,531,683 downwards.
TGCATTGAATCATACTTGTTATTAATCTCTGGTCGTGTCCAAATTCATGGGCTGCATCCTCCTGAGGACCCGGCCTTCGCGGTCTACGTGGGCCAGGTCCTCAGGAGGTCGGGTAGGCCGGAAGTAAACGGCTGGGGAAATTGGACGGTCTAGCCTTCTGATTAGCGTCACCGCTGCATTCTTAATGATTAACACCTTAAAAACCAAGGACATGGTTATTGACTTCAGGAAGACATCCCCCCATCCTGCGCTAACAGTGGTAAATGGTGCAGCCATTGAACTGGTGGACAGTTATAAGTATTTGGGGGTTGTTCTTGATAAGGCTCTGTCCTTTGAGTCACATCTTGCTGCTACAGTGAAAAAGGTTCAACAAAGACTGTACTTTTTAAGGAGGTTGAGAGGTTTTAATGTTTCATCTGAAATGATGACTCTTTTTTATAAAAGTTTTACTGAATCTGTTTTAACTTTCTGTATCATTGCTTGGTACGGTAATATGTCCCTGAATAATAAGACCAGACTTAACAACCTGGTTAAAGTGGCTGGCAAGATTTCAGGGAGGCCTCAGGTCCAGCTTGTGGACTTTTATAACAGGCAGGTGCTGAGGAAGGCAACCTCTGTCCTGTTGTGTTCAGATCATCCTCTCTTTAATGATTTGCAACTGCTTCCATCAGGTCGTCGTTATAAAGTGCCTGCAGTGAAGACAAAGAGACATAGACTGTCTTTTGTACCTAGTGCTATTATCACAGTTAATAACACTAAACCATAAGTGTTGTTGCCATTGCACATTGCACTTTTTTGATGAAAAATCTAGGTTGTTTTATCAGGCTTATATTATATTATTTTGGTGAGCGTATGTGATGTGTTGGTTGTCTGTTTGTTTGTTTGTACGGACATACTGCAAATCAATTTCCCGTTAGGGACAATAAAGTTACCATTGACCATTGACCATTGGCTGTCTCGGTGGAGTTTAATAAACTCGGCCGTCTGCTCCTTGCTATCTAAAATATAACAGGACACTGGCGTAAATTCTTGACCATCTCACACTTCTTTTTAATCAGTTTTCTGTTTGACGTTTAGTCAGCTGTGTGAAAACCAAGGAGGAACCCACCCGGGGGATTAATAACGTTTTATTTTATCTAATCTAATCTAATAACTTTAATCTCAGCCAAACCGATTTACTCACGAACAAATAAAACACTGAAAAAAGCCAAACAATAACATTTTAGGTTGTCTAAGTGACTTATATATTACGTTTAACCTGAGTAGCGAAAGTCCGCGGTGATCTGAAAATGATGTGCCGGGAGTTGTGCCGTTCTCGGCGGCTTCGGTGACCCTCGAGCTCTCGGCTAGCTATTGAGCTGGTGGGTAACAGACGTCTCCGAAAACGTCGAAGCACTTTTGCAAATATGCAATATCTTGATAAACCGAGCAGATATTTGAAGTTTACACAGCTACTTTCTCACCTGAAAATATGTTAAAAGTTTATTTTGTGACTCAGAAAGATTAATAAGAGTAATTTTAAAACTTTGTAGCGGCTGCCATTGTTGGAAACTGTAGTTTGGCTGGGCCGCGCTATGAATTCTGGGATATGGTGGGCCACGAAGGACACACCCGACTCATCCTTCAAATTCGGGGAAAAGGAGGACGCATTTGTCGGCTGCATTCGGAGGAGTCTACGAATTTGGACAGCCTTCGGCGCATCGCTGTGACGTAATCGGTCTACAAATGTGGCCTCAGGAGGATGCAGCCCATGAATTTGGACACTACCTCTGTCTCTGTTTCACAGCATGTCTTTATCCTGTTTTCCTTCTCTCACCCCAACCGGTCGCAGCAGATGGCCCCGCCCCTCCCTGAGCCTGGTTCTGCCGGAGGTTTCTTCCTGTTAAAAGGGAGTTTTTCCTTCCCACTGTCACCAAAGTGCTTGCTCATAGGGGGTCATATGATTGTTGGGGTTTTCTCTGTATGTATTATTGTAGCGTCTATATAAAGATTGAGGCGACTGTTGTTGTGATTTGGCGCTGTATAAATAAAATTAAATTGAATTATATCATTACAAGTGAACTTGTGCTGGTTTGCCTTTGCTATTTTTAAAAGCTGTAATTCAACTCAGGTTCTAGCCCCTGAAACCCTATCTACCTGTTATATGGGAAAGCAGGTTACACCTTGACACCTTGTACAGGTTACCAGTCTATCATAGAGCACCAAGTTTACTGCAGGATCTAGTTTTAGATTCCCCGATGATTCACTGTTGTACATTTTAAAAATGTAAAATTTTATTTCATAGATAAATAATTTTGTACTAGTTAGTGACAATATTGAGTGGTGTTTTTCTTAAACATGCCAAAACAATAAAACACCATGAAAACACTTCACTACACATAAACTGGTATTACTGTCAAATTCTACATAAAGTATTAAAAGTAAACACAATTATTCCACAGAAAACTGCCCCCCATCTCTGATATATGGATCAGTTTAACTACTGCAGATGTAATTAAATGCAGGCTAAAAACACATAGTGTCACTGTTCTGGGTCATTTTGACCCAGCATTTTCAGTTCCTTATGTTTTGGTATTCTTCTGTACTATGATTTAGGTTCTGATTCTTTATTGTGCTGTTTTGATTATTATTATTATTGTTATAGGTTTGGTTCAGTGTCAAGTTTGCGTCTTGGTGATGTGTCTCTTGTTTCCTGTTTTATGTCTTCTGTGCAGTGAGTATAGGCTGTGTCCGAATTCAGGGGAAGGATGCTTAAAATGCCATATTTGGAGGCAATGACGTCACAGCGACGCGACGAGGGCTGTCCGAATTCAAAGAGTACTCAAAATGTGGCGACAAATGCGTCCTACCTTGCTCTGAATTCTAAGGATGGTCCGATGTATCCTTCATGTCCTACTATATCCCAGGATTCATTGCGGGTCATAGAGGAGATTTGTTTCTGATAACGATGGTGGTCTCATATACTTACACTTTCAAATGTAAGTATATGAAAATCTGTTTGTACAAAAGTTAAATTGTTATATCGGTCGTTTTGTTAAGCTTTGGGCATCTGCACAGACATGTTTCTTTTCTTTAAAATAACCGTAAACCAGCTTGTATCGGGGGTCCCGCGATTTTTCATGTATTGCCGCTTACATATAGCTAATTTTGATTTTTTCGAATTGGTGATATGTTGTGGGGAACAAAGACCAAACGGCTTAATTTATTAAAACGAGGAGAAAACGATCACCTCTTCACTGGGGTGAAGAATTGGGCCGCTACGGCGTGGATGTACAAGAATAAATCAATGTACACATCGTATTCATATGAGTGCGGTCCTATTAACCCTCATGCTGTACAGCAGCGGTCCCCGACCTTTTTGCGCCACAGACCGGTTTATGTCAGACATGGAGCCTTTAAGGTATCGCGGATAAATACAACCACATAAAATGATCCGACCAAGACAAAAACTGTGGTATTTTGTAAATATAATAATAAACGTGACTGTACTGTGTAACTGTGTAACTTCATTAGCAGCGTCCTCCTGAAAATGCGCCAATATTGACAGTAACATCCTCCTCTCTGCCGCTTAATGCTCTCTGGTCGCTATGGTAACGTGTAAATATTTCTTTCAAAATAAGACACACAACTACAACAAGGGAAAGACTCAGGGAAACCGAGTTAACGATAAAACCCCTGAAAACCATAAATTTCACACCGGAGCCTTAACTCTCGTGGCCCGGTACCAAACGACTCACGGACCGCTGCTGTACAGAACCTGTGATGTCCAGACGGTATTCCTCTGGTGTTCTGCTGTGAAAACCTTTGGACTTAGGGATTAACATAGTTGCCATGGTGTCTTATCTTCTCTTATTTGTTGTGTGTGATCAGGACAATTCTGGAGAGGATGGGCCTGCAGGAGAAAGTCACCCCCTTGCAGGCCAGAAGACATGAGATAACTTTAAAGAATACAAAGTACGTATGTGTGTTATCAAGAAGATAATTCTTAAGAACACAAGTTAATAAATGTGCAATTACTAAGAGTTGTTGTGATGTTTTTATTTGCCTGCTGTCATTTTTGATTTCCTCTGCCTTCAGGATTGCAAGTATCCAGGCTCAGGAGAGGGGGTCAGTGGGAAGCCCACTGCTGCTACTTGGCCCTGGTTTGCCCTCATGGATGAGGTGATAGGAGAGATGCCTTCCATTAAGCCTCCTGTCCTAATTTCCTCTCTCCCTGAGGACACTCCAGGGCCAAGCGCAGCTGTGGGTGACCAAAACGACAGCGATGACGAAGCGGCTCAGCCACCTACGACAGGGAGAAAGAGGAAAAGAGACGGGGATGATGAGCTGTTAGACCTCATCAGAGAGGACATGAGGCAGCAAAGAGAGGCTGAGGAGAGGAGAGCAGGGAGAGGACGGACAGACTGTTTTCACTTCTAGAAAGATTAGTTCCAAAATGAGTTATGTATTGAGAAATTTATTTATTTGAATATATTTGTTACATTGTTATATGTGTTGCATTAGTTTAAAGGTTTTATGTTATTAATAAATTGATTCAAACAAACAGTAATTGTCACTGAACTCAATTTGATTTACAGGCATTTGTTACATGTATGAACATAACGCTAACTTTGAACAATATTACTTGGATATTTATTTGATAGCAATAAAGTAAATAACAATAACAATTAAACAAGAATATTTCAAATACACAGTGTGTAAAGATGGAAAAACAACATTTACAGTTGTTCACACAGGATTAACCTGAGTGACCTGTTCCTGGACCGTTTCTTTAACAAATGTAATAGATTACAGGAAGTCTCTGGCAGTGTTGCTGAATCTACCCGAGCAAGATCAGACGTGGATGAGCTGCAACTGAGACCTGCGGTTTGTCTTTTCTGGTGGGCGAGTGGAGAATCACACAGGGTGGTCTGCAAAGAGAGCTTCAGGATGCTTCCTCCCACTGTCCACTGCATCGTCCATCCACAGGGTTTGCAGGGCTCACTCGTGGCTGCCACACCACTAAGATGTTTACAGAGATATGCAAGCAGGAGATGGTGGATGCTATATTATTAGTATAATACTTGTAACTCTGTAGCAGACAACAGTTTGATAAAGTGCCATGTAAAAAAACAAACAACAGATTAGATTCTATACGTTTCAAAGACATTTAGTTTATATATTTTATATGATACAGTACATGTGTGAGAATGACCGATGTTGTGGCAAAAAATGATCGTCTGCCAAAAACTGATTTCCGGTTTTTGCCCTAAACTGATTGCTCGTATTTAACCTGCTATGAATAACTTGTTGGTCTATAATACGTGAAACATGTCAAATGTGTCCCTCATTAATGATATCAAGTCACTCTGAGCCACCAGCAACATTCCTGTAACAGGTAGAAGCTGCAATCAGTTTTTGGCAGTGACTTTTATATATCCTTTATTCATCCAGTTAAAAAAAAAATCTTATTGACATTAGAAATTTATTTTTAAAGAGTAATCTGGCCAAGAGGACAGCAGACAGCGCAACAAATATATCAATTGTACCTACATTATAACCAGAGTTATAAAGATACTTGAACAACAGGTAATTATTGTATATATAAAAACCCCTTAGTAAACCATGTTCATCGAAGTCTATTTACCAACATACATAAATATATTACACATATTACACTCGGAAACATTGGAAATCAGTTTTGGCAGGTGAACACTTTTTTGGCACAATGCCGGCAATAATTCAATTATCCGTGTAATTAGCTAAGTAATTCCTAAATGCGTGTAGATTAAAGGAAATGATTTTACCTGGATATGATTGTCTCTGATGAGCCTAAGGTACAAAATGTGCGGGCGGCGACGATAAGGTTTTTCTAGCTCCTCGAGAATTAAAATTGTCCAAACAACGAGCAACATTTCTGGGTCCATTTTAAAGTTTTCGCGCTGTGGCGCCAGCGACCAGAAAAACACGCAAGTAAGGGCGGAGTTGAAGGCTAGGAGGCTGTCCACAGCCCATCTGTTATGTTGGACACTCATTGTTTGTTCAATAAAGTTTCTATGGAGAAAAAAAGGGGGCTGTCCAAGCCGCTCACTTCCTGACTACCCGTCCGTCTAAGGACACTACCTTGTGACGTAGGTAGGTAGTGTCCTTATGAGCATCCTTCCCCTGAATTTGGACACAGCCCTAGTTTTGCTTCCCCCTGTCTCGTTAGCCCTGTCTCTCTCAGCTGTGTCTCCGTCCTGTTTCCCATTCCCTGATTACGCCTCTGTTTATATAGGCCCTGTTCCTTTGCTCTCTGTCGCGTCTTACCCTCAAACTACTCTGTGTGTTCGGTTTACCTGTTTGCCTGCCCATCAGGTTATTTCTCCACAGTATAGTTAGTCTTCTGTTCAGTCTGCAACCTGCAATGAAGCCGTTTATTTAGAATTCACCTTTGCGTCCGTGAGTCCTGCATTTTGGGTCCTTTTTCCCTTCCCGCCTGCACACAGCCATGACAGAACGACGCGACCACAACCTGAACCCAGCGCACTCGTCTCGGGATTGTGATCTCTCCCGCATCCAATGTCTGGTCAAGCGGATTTCCCACACAAAGGACGCTGGCAGTGATGGCGGTTGGGATTAACGCAATCGAAACGATCCTGGAGGGGGAATCCTCATCTGCATCAGCTCAGAGGATTTATGGGCTTGATGGACCAGGAGGTGTTACAAGCTCTGGAGCTCGCAGCCTTTGCCCGCTCCCAGTATTCAGTAGCAGCTGCAATGCATCGAGTTCGCCACTGAGTTTTCCGCTGCGCAGCCAGCATCGCTGCGGGGAAGAGACGTTTCCACACCGCAGCCACAGAATTACACTACATGCCGCTCAGGGCTTAATTCACCTGCCTCCTGCTTGGCGGCGATGTGGTCGCAGGATAAGGACAAGGACCTCATTTCTCTACCGTCACCAGTTTTTTCTGTCACATCAGCTCCCTCCTCCAGGAGGCGTTTCCGCCATTGTTCCACACCACAGCCGGAGTCCAGCCACTTGTCAGAACAGCCGGCAGTGGTGAGTGATGTTGACTGTACCCTCATTTTTTTCACAATGGGGACTATTTTTCTCTCACGGCTGAGATTAGTGAGATGAAGGTGATGCTTTCTCTGGACATTCAGTCCAGCCCAGTAGATAGGAACAACTTTGTGACTGACTGTGATGTTTTTGTATCAGATATGTCCGTCAAAAGGGCAGAAAATATGGACAAGACTTTGACTGTGAAGGTTCTCAGTCATCCAGGTCATCGTAGTCAAAGGAGTTTGCAAAGAAAAGCGTCTGGACTTCTTTGAGTTGCTTGAAGACGTTTCACCTCTCATCCGAGAAGCTTCTTCAGTTCTAAGGTCAAATGGCCGAGAGTCCCAGATTTAAACCCAGTGGGAGTATCCCCCCAAGGAGGGACAAAGGACCCCCTGGTGATCCTCTAATCACATGCGCCAAGGTGTGAAAGTGGGTGTGGGACCTAATCAGCCAGGGTTTCGGGTGAGCTCATTGTGAAACCTGGCCCCACCCTATCATGTGATTTCCTGAGGTCAGATGGCCCAGGATGTGAGTGGGCGTTAAGGCGTCTGGGGAGGGAACTCAAAACTGGATTATAGATGGCAGACAGTTGGTGTCGTAAACCACCGCCTCTGTTCAAAGATGGTCGCTCACAGTGGACATAGATGGCCTCTTTCACTCCTCTTTCAAACCATCTGTCCTCTCTGTCCAATATGTGAACATTGGCATCCTCGAAAGAGTGACCTTTATCCTTAAGATGCAGGTGGACTGCTGAGTCTTGTCCTGTGGAGGTGGCTCTTCTATGTTGTGCCATGCGCTTGTGAAGTGGCTGTTTGGTCTCTCCAATGTAGAGGTCTGGGCATTCCTCACTGCACTGTACAGCATACACCACGTTGTTCAGTCTGTGTTTTGGAGTTTTGTCTTTCGGGTGAACCAGTTTGTGTCTGAGTGTGTTGCTGGGTCTGAAGTACACTGGGATGTCGTGCTTGGAGAAAACTCTCCTGAGTTTCTCTGATACACCGGCTACATAGGGGATGACAATGTTGTTGCGTCTGTCTTTCTTATCCTCCCTCGCTGGTGTCTGATCTTCTTTTCAGCAAAGAGGCACAGAAAAGAAGATCAGACACCAGCGAGGGAGGATAAGAAAGACAGACGCAACAACGTTGTCATCCCCTATGTAGCCGGTGTATCAGAGAAACTCAGGAGAGTTTTCTCCAAGCACGACATCCCAGTGTACTTCAGACCCAGCAACACACTCAGACACAAACTGGTTCACCCGAAAGACAAAACTCCAAAACACAGACTGAACAACGTGGTGTATGCTGTACAGTGCAGTGAGGAATGCCCAGACCTCTACATTGGAGAGACCAAACAGCCACTTCACAAGCGCATGGCACAACATAGAAGAGCCACCTCCACAGGACAAGACTCAGCAGTCCACCTGCATCTTAAGGATAAAGGTCACTCTTTCGAGGATGCCAATGTTCACATATTGGACAGAGAGGACAGATGGTTTGAAAGAGGAGTGAAAGAGGCCATCTATGTCCACTGTGAGCGACCATCTTTGAACAGAGGCGGTGGTTTACGACACCAACTGTCTGCCATCTATAATCCAGTTTTGAGTTCCCTCCCCAGACGCCTTAACGCCCACTCACATCCTGGGCCATCTGACCTCAGGAAATCACATGATAGGGTGGGGCCAGGTTTCACAATGAGCTCACCCGAAACCCTGGCTGATTAGGTCCCACACCCACTTTCACACCTTGGCGCATGTGATTAGAGGATCACCAGGGGGTCCTTTGTCCCTCCTTGGGGGGATACTCCCACTGGGTTTAAATCTGGGACTCTCGGCCATTTGACCTTAGAACTGAAGAAGCTTCTCGGATGAGAGGTGAAACGTCTTCAAGCAACTCAAAGAAGTCCAGACGCTTTTCTTTGCAAACTCCTTTGACGACAAGACTTTGACTGTGCACCCTACTTCGGAGCCCACTAAGGACTGTTGTGTTGATTCAGAGTTAACCTCGGAGGATTTGAGGTCTGTTTTTACATGCACTGCTGAGTCTAGTAATAATTCTGTGGGTTCACAATCTGTGTAGTGGCAGAATTAAAGGACTGTTTTTCACCAGCTCATTTAGAGCAGAAAAGTCTAAGAAGAACTGTTTTTTTCTGAGCTCATCCAGCTAGTTAAACCATGTTCTGGAGGCTTGGGAGAACTAATACCATCACCCGCTTCACGTTCACTACAAACACCTCTCCAGCTCTCAGCTGCCCAGCCGTCAGCTCAGTCAGCTGCCCAGCCTGTAGTTCAGCCACTAGCTCGGTCATCAGCTCCACCACAAACTCCATTTTCACCTCAGCCATTACTTCTGTCGCCCTCAGTGCAGTTTTCTGTTCAGTCTCCTGCGGCTCAGTCTCCTGCAGCTCAGTCGCCAACTCAGGTTGCAGCTCAAAGATTAGCTCAGCCATCAGTTCAGTCTATAACTCAACCACCACCTTCACCTGCTCCTCCCGCACAGGAAGCTGTAGTTACACCATCTGTGAAGGACTGTTTTTTAACCACTCATCCTAAGCAGAGCGACGAACTCATTAAAATGGCTAAATAAAAGTTCCCTCAAAAGCTGGGCCCCTTAGAACTAGTCACTCTTTCCAGGGATTCCCCAGAGATTAAGTCTCAGCCTTTAACTGACTCTGGACCCCTGGAGGCTGGAAGGCCAGTTGAGGATAACTCCTTGCTGCCGCTGCCCGAGCAAAGCCAATGTGCTGCTCAGCTACAGCTAGTGTCAACAGTGCCAGAGGTCTCTGTACCTACTTGTTCTGTTTTGTATCCACCAGAGGCCCGTGCACCTGCTAGTTCTGTTCCGTCTATGCCAGAGGTCTCCATGCCTGCTGGTTCTGTGTCGGCCTCCGCTGGAGGGTCCAAGGGGCCCGTTCAGCAGCCTGTCTTCGCTGGAGGGTCTGCTTCAGTCGTCTGTCATCGCTGAGGGGCCCGAGGAGCCGCTTCAGCTAGCTCAACCAGGCCTTCATGTGACTTTATCTCCCCGTGTAACTGAGGGGCTAGGCTCAGACAGTTTACACTAGGAGGTAAACTGGGGTATCCTGATAATGAGCTGCTGTGGTCAAACAGGGGTTGAGCCACACAGATATTACCTCACCCTCCTGAAAGCATAAAGAGAGGCTAAACCCATTTCTCTGGTGAGCCTGGTTAAGGATCAAGATGAGTTTGGGCCTGAGGTGCCATCCTCACACCTTTGTGATGACCATCTCACAAAGGCCCAGAAAGCAGATGTTGCTGCATTACAGCAACGTTTTGCAGATGTGTTCTCAACTTGCTGCCTGGTCGCACCAATCTCATAAAGCACAAATTTGAATGGAGTCCCTGAGACAGGCTGGGCTTAGAGCCAACCCAACAGGTTGGTTGTGAGCAGGATAGCTGGTGATTGGGGTATATGCCTCAGCTGCAGGGGAGGGGTGGAGCACTGGGTTCAGGGTGCAGTGTCAAAGGATGCTGGCAAACACAGCACATCATCATCATCTAATCATGCCTCCACTTTTTCAGTAGGACGCCAAGAGCTGACTGTGTGAAGTACAAGTGGAAAAGATGAAGTGCCAGCAGCTGAAAAAGAGAGTGCTCTAAATCGTCAGACACTATGGAGAAACAACTAGAGATGGTTTTCTGTCTCTGTAGACCAATGTGTGCTGGAGAAATATGCTGAAAAACACTATAATTTAAAATATTTCTAATAATAAAAACAACAGGATGTGATATTAATTCAGGCATCCTGACTTAGCACCCTGAGTGACCATGTAGTTAAGTTTAGACACTCAGTCAGTCCTCCACTACAGCACAAGTAGTAAATATTTAATTCAGGGCCATCTTAGAGTAAAAAGGCCTCATGTGGCTCACACTTTTAAAATATTCTGTCTACTGCTCATTGGTTTCTTGCTGTAAGCAATTATAGGTGAGAAGATCATCTTGCGCGCATTGTCTCTTATGTAATCTTCCCGAGAACATGAGCAAGTCACGGTCACTTCTTTGTTTTACTTGATTAATTTGATTTAATCACAGCCAGTCAGCCCCACCGCTTTCCACCCACATAAAGATTCTTCTGACGCCATGCTAATTCTGCACAGCACCAGATTCATTATGTTCATTTGGAACTGGTCTCATGGACACTTTGTAACAACTTCCCAACACAGAGATCAGTATATCACTTTGAGAAGCTCTGTTTTCAGAGGCAAAAGCTAATCAATTAATCAATTAATATATTTGATTAAAATGCAATGAAAAAAACTATAAAACTCTGAAAATCTCTGGGTTGTTATTTAACATGTACAGGTTTCGTGAACAATATTCCACATACCTTGAGACAATCAAATATTTATATAGCCCTTTTTTCCAATTTGCATGTCAAAATATCCTTATAGGCAAGATACTGAATCCTAAGGTTTCCCTAACGCATCCATCAGAGTGTTCATGTGCAAATGTTAGATAAGGCCCTGGCTGCCGGGTGGGGACCTCAACCTGAAAACACACCGCCCCATGGGGACTTGGTTCATGGTGGGGACCTCAAATCAGGTGCTCATGGGAAAAATCTCACCAGAGGCTCTAAAACAGTATTTAAACATCAGTTTCCTCAAAATGTCCCCAGGTGGTCAAAACCTGAAATCAGTGTGAATGTAGAATCCCTGTGCCTCTAGTGGACACACAGTGGTACTGCAGCCCCGTTTGCTAGTGATGTGTATGTGACAATTTGCCCACTCAGTATTGGACTCTAGTGGTAAAGAGTTGTATTACAGTTTGGAATTTTAATTTAAACTTTGTGTCCTTTATATTATAAAAATTATAACATAAATAAAAAACTATAATTACAATACCATATTTTAAATTACATTTAATAAAAAAAAATTATATGATTTTCTTTGCTTTTCAGCCTCCTTTTAAGTCATTTATCTATTCTTTAATGTTTGTTATGTCAGCACTATAAAGAGAGATTTGGATTTAGATTCAGATAACTTTATTTATCGCATGGGGGCAATTGAGAGTGCATAGAGCAGCATATACAGTGAAATGAATTTAAATAAACTGAACTGAGGGGAAAAGAGAAGCATAGAAAGACAGAACACAACATTATTGGAGACAGAAGACAAAACTTATTGACATGCATTAGTGGCATATAAACATGGGGAGTGAGAAGTGGACATGCTCAGTTTATTAGGGGCTATCCCCCAGCAGTCTAAGCCTGTGGCACCATGACTAAGGAATAATTCAGAGCCACCTGATCTATCACAAAATATAAGCTTTGTGAAAATGAAAAGCTGTATATCTAATCTCAAAGTGGATCACAAATCCAAACCAGTAACCAGTGTTGGGCAAGTTACTTTGAAAAAGTAATTCAATTATAGTTACTAGTTACTTCTTCAAAAAAGTAACTGAGTTAGTAACTGAGTTACAATATTCTAAAAGTAATTAATTACTTGGAAAAGTAACTATTGCGTTACTTTAAAAAAAAAAAAAAAAAACGTTTAACCCTGTGGGGTCCAGGGTATAATTGGCCATTTTTTTACTACTCTTGATTTTCCCTCCACATTTTACCTTTAAAAACTATTTACTTTGCCTTGTTTGGTATCATTCTTTTTAGCACAACCTCACGTGCCTGAATTTACAGTTATGTTGTCATTTTGTCATACTGTATAACCAGAATTGATCTAAAATCAGACAAAAAACATATAAATCACAGTAGAAAAAGTTATATTTTTACTGTAACAACCATAAACATGATTAATGAATCATATTTCATAACTTCAAATGCAAATATTAATTGTCAATTTTAAAATCCTATGCACAAGTTTTGCAAACAACAAAGTTATTTGCATCCATTTACCTTTTACCCTTTTTTTAAGTAACCATTTCAAACTATTTACAAAACAATCAGCTGTTCTTCAATAAGAAACCACACAAATTATTTGTGCCACTGCAAAAAAATCATTTCTGTCCACTATAAAGGAGAACATCACAGCCTGATACCTGCAGGTCTGACAGCAGCAGGTGTATCACTCCTGTTTCTACCTGGAGACAGCAGTCGCCTCATTGTTCTGACACACATCACAAAACTATCCACGACACCACACACTAACTACACAAGACAGCACATTAACTACACAAGACAACACATTAACTACACACTCCAAACACGCTAAACGTCACAAATCTCTCACATCTCAAAACTCGCTCTCTCTCTTTTCCTGCTCTCTCTCTCTCTCTCTTTCTCTCTCTCTCCCTCCCTCCCTCTCTCTCTTTCTCTCTCTCTCTTTCTCTCTCCGTCACTCCTAAAACTTTTTTTTTTTTTGCTCATAAGCAGAGAGTGCTTGCTAGCGCTAACGTGGCGAAACTATTGAGGAAAAAACGCCGCGTATATCTTGTTTATCCTGACTCTGGTTTTACGTGGCCTATCCAGTGTTGCCAACTCCTCAGTAAGGAAAATCGCTATTGGCTGTCCTAAAAGTCGCTAGAAGTCGCTAAATGACGTCATCACCTAATTTGCATAATTGATCATGCTAATATAATTGTAACCTATGTTGTTGGAGAGAGAAATAACATCGTGGAAGAGACATAAAGTGAGTAAAAAACGTCCTAAATGCATTTAGAGTTTATTTAGAACTACAAATTAAATTTCTTTTAGCAATTATTGGTTTTTTAATGTCACAATTCCAACCCTGCTCCTTTACCCGGGCTTGGACCGGCAAAAGTGATCTGAAATAGGCACTCTGGTGGAGTTACTTTGTGTGTGTGTGTTTATAAGTAGTTTTAAACCTTGTGATCCACAAAACAGCATAAGAGTAAAAGAGTAAAAGAAGAACTGACTGTGTTACAGCACCCGCTGCTTGTTGAGAGTAAAAGCGATACGCGCTTTCACGTCTTTTTTTAGCGACTTTTTTAAGAAAAAAAGTCGCTAGGGGGTCTGAAAACTCGCTAAATATAGCGACAAAGTCGCTAAGTTGGCAACACTGGGCCTATCGACACAATTTAAAAACTGGCACCTTGTTGCTTTGTCTTTAAGTGGTCATGTGATTGACTTACCACGACTACTTTATTCTTCCTCAGTCAAACAGCAGCACTCATGCGATTGTTTTGCCTCCTTAGCTCCAGGTGTTGTGCTAGACAGTGATCGTGATTACCGTCCGCGGGAGCGCGCAGCTGCTTAAAGCTGTAGCGTCCAGATTACTTACAGCTACTTCCTGCAGCTGATATAAGATGCGGTAAGCTGAACACAGCTTCAACCGTCTGTTTGTTGAAAAATAGTAACGGACCGCGTTTTCTTGTTAGTAACTGTAACGCCGTTGTAACGATAGGAATAGTAATTAGTTAGATTACTCGTTACTGAAAAAAGTAACGCCGTTAGTAACGCCGTTATTCCCATCACTGCCAGTAACTGGTTCCAAAGTCATTAAGATGGAGTGGGCATCAGTGGACATGGAGTTGAAGGGAAAAGATGCGGTGATGTCATGGTCCTGGGTCTGGGGACCCGGTGTTTTTGTGTTTCCTGGTTTTTGAATATTCTTTGATATAGTTCCTGGTTATATTTGTTGCTTCTAGTCATCTGTTTTTTGTTACAGTGCCTCCTGTGTGTTCCATGTGTTACGTCTAGTCACCCTTGTCTCTACGTTCCTGTATTTCCTGTTTGATTGTGATAGTTCCTCATGTGTTTAGTGTGTTCAGTTTTTGCTTCCTCCCCATGTCATTGTTTCTGATTAGCCCCAGCTGTTTCCCTCCTGTTTCCCATCCCCTCATTATCCGTGGATTCCGTCCTCTGTTCTCCTCTGTCTGTTGTCAGTCTGTCTGCTTTTCTTCCCTCATGTTTCCAAGTTTCAGGTTTTTTAGGTCTCAGGTTTCTAGTTCTATGTTTCAGGTTTCATCTACTCAAGTGTTTTAGCTTTTCCCAGTATAGGTTTTGTAGTCCCATCTTAGCCTGTCTTTGCTTTTGTTTGTAATTTTGTGCAGCAACTGCTTGCTTTTTGCTCACTACATCCCGTCTCCATTATCTGCATTTGGTCCAAACTCTGTTGTCTCCATCACAGATGAGGTATTGAGTAGATATTGTGTTAAGCAGAGGAATCCATAAAAACTGAAAACTGAAGGCTCTGCCTCCCATTCTACTTTTAAATACTCTAGGAACAAAAAGTAAGCCTGCAATATGAGAGCAAAGTGCTCTAATGGGGTGATATGGTACTGTCATCAATCCCTGTCAGTACTCTTGCTGCAGCATTTTGAATCAACTGAAGCCTTTTTAGGCAGTTTTTAGGACATGTAATAAACATGTAATAAACTAGTTTTTAGCGCCACTCTGAGACAGGATGATTCTAATTTTGGCAATGTTGTGCAAATGGAAGAAAGAAATCCTACATTTAATATGTACATTGAAGACAAGTCCTGCTCCAAGATTCCTCACAGTGCCACTGGAGGGAAACTGTCAAGAGGGTGTTTTGTGTATATTTTGGACAGAGGAAAGAAGACAAGCAGACTTGGTGTTGGAACAAGGAAGTACGGGAAAGAATTCAAAGGAGGAACTACGTTACTGAACGAGGAAGTCAGGACTGGCAGAGAAGTATGTGAGAGTGGCGTAGGACAGCAAAGAGAAGAGACCCTGGAGAGGTGGAGGTACGCTCTGGAGAAGAGGAATGAAAGGCAGTAGAAGCAGAACAAAATATGTGTGAGAATGACAGGAAAGAGAGTATCACACTGGATCTACAATGAGTAGAGGAAATGAAAGTGGATGAGTTTAAATACCTGGGGTCAACCATCCACAGGTAGCGCACAAGAGAGGTAAGGAGCAGCAAGATGGTAGTGAAACCTGCTGTGATACAGGCTTTGGAAAGGGTAATACTAACAAAAAGAAGGAGGCAAAGCCGGACATGGCAGATCTGACAATGTTAAGATTTTCATTAGGAGTCAGCAGGATGGAGAGGATTAACAATGACTACATCAGTGAGACAGCTCACAGTGAGCAGTTGGTGTGGACATGCAAAGAGGTGGGGTAATGGATATATCAGACAAAGGATGAATGAATATAAAGCTGCCAAGGAAAACTACTGGAAAGGTGGATGTAATCCTTCCCACTGTGGCCAAAGTACTTGTTCGCAGGGGTTCAACTGATTGTTTGGATCTCTCTGGATTATTGTAGGGTCTTAATCTTACAATATTAAGACCCTTGAGGCAACTGTTGTTGTGATTTAAATAAAATTAAACTGAAAGACATGCATAGGATCAGTTTTCCAGAGCAAGATCCTAGAGAGAGGGTAAGATGGAGGCACATGATCCTCTGCTGTGAGGCCTAAAGGGAAAAAGTGAAAGAATAACTGTATTTTTGATTTTAAGTATCCTTTTTCCACTAATGCTTGCACATGTTTCAATAAATTACTGCACCTATTTCCCATTTTTTAAGCAAAATATAAACATTTTAGAGGTGGTTCAAAACTTCAGCACATTAAAGGGCATAACTTGGCTGTTCCTCAAAGTGTTATTGGAGGTTAAGGCATGCCATGTGGTTCAACAATGCATATCTGAAATAAGCTTGGTTTGTCTTAAGAATTTAGCTTTTCCAAAAGCTGAAGTCAGAACATTCTAGATTATTTACAGGCTGGAACTAACTAGCTATCTAGTTGCCACTGTAAATCATAATTTTTGTGGATACCTGAATGTTAAACTTTGACCACAGAGGAACAAAATATGTTCAAACTGCATTTAGACTACAAAAACGCCCCAGACCATTTTTTTGAAGCTGCACATTAAGAAAGTTCATAACAAAAGAAATAATTTCATGCCTTAGCTTATTGGTTTGAAAGAAAGGAAGCAGTAAAACGAGCTTGGATTAGTGGTAAAACATTTTATTGTCTGACTTCTGTTGCTGAGAAAAGAAGAGGAGAGATAGGTGGAGAACTCCACCACGAGGCGGCCACAATACTAGGGGAGGGCAGAAAGTAATAAAGATTATTTTAGCGGGATGCAGTGTGTCTCTCAGACAAGCAGACAAAATTAAGGGTTCTGTATATAAGAATGAAGCCAGGTGTATCTTCTTTTGGAGAGCAGTGTATTAGAGAGATGCTCTATCAAAAACAAGGAAAACCACTGATCCAGTATTAAGACAGAGCAAGCATTAGCTCTTAAGTTATAGACCACTTAAAAAATGGCAAAAAGTCATATTTTGAATGTTTGGATCTTAACAAGGTTCCAAGTAGAGCTTCAACATGCAACAAGAAGAAATGGGAGTGAGACAAAACATTTTCTGAGCATGAAATTTATTGAAAACAACACTTAAACTTAAACAGGCTGTTTTACAGCTGATCACAAGTTTAGGACCACACCTCCAAAAAAAAAAAAACCCAAAACAGAAATCAAAGTTCCAAACATGAACTCTGTCATGAGTAGCTCCACCGTTATTGTTGATCACTTCAAAAATTCGTTGCGGCATCCTTGATGGAAACGTTTCCATGAGGTGAAGACGGCCACATGAAGGACATCTGCTGGACAGGACTATGCTGTCTGCAACTGTTGTCCATTTTTGTAAACTTCCCTTGCAAACTATTTGTAAACTATTCAAACTTAAAGGGGAGTCTTTTTTTTTTTACTAAAAGCTGTTTTTGTCTGCCTATCATTTATTCTTGAAATGTACTTGGATAACAATTCCAGGGACATGTTTGGAATGTACATAGAAGTGTAACAGTGTTTAGCTTCGTTGCCTCACAGCAAGAAGGTCTGAGTTGGAATCCACCATCTGGCCTTTCTGCATGGAGTGCATGTTCTCCCCATGTCTTTGTGAGTTCTCTCTGGGTACTCCAGCTTCCTCCCACAGTCCAAAGATATGCAGTTAGTGGAGTTAGGTTAACTGATGATTCTAAACTGGCTCTATGTATGAATGGTTGTCTGTCTCACTGTGTTTGCCCTACAACAGATTGGAGACCTGTTCAGGCCTCACCCCACCTCTTGTCCTATGATAACTGGAATAGCCTCCAGGCCCCCCACCTTTGCGAAGTGTGAATTATTGTTTACAGGCTGAGCTGTGTTCCACAGTAGGGTGTGTTGCTACATGGACGTTTTAGAGTGTGACACATGGAAATGAGTGTGTGTGGGCCGGAACGTTATGCTGTTTGTTGTTATGTATCGCAGCAGAGTCAAACTGACCCACATGCCTCGCTAATAAATCTCAATGCCCTGTTGGGTAGGAAACAAATATTCTGGAGTCTGTTGTAAATGAGACCAGAATATAACATCACCCAACCAAGGCCTTGGATAAGCTGAAGAGAATGGATGGATGGAGGTACAGAAATAACAGTGCATCATAAATCCCACCATTATTATTTGGTATGGCACCACTGGAAAAATTCAAATGTGGTAGTTCATTTGGTAATGTGGTAATATCATTACATTTTCCTCAATGAATACATGTTATTGGGAAAAAACACAAGTGAGAGAGATGTTACGTGCAGTTTTAGATATTTGTACACACAGAAGTGTTTTTGAAAGTCAAAAATATCGAATACTTGGTTTACGCTTGAAAGAAGCCAAAATATTTAACTAGTAAGAAGCCAAATATTATTCAATTTAAGCAAATTTTCTTGGATTAAGCAAAAATAATCTGCCAATGGGGTAAGCATTGCCAGATTAAGATACAGAAAACTGTTCCAGGTACCTATCAGGAAGTAAATGTCTAACCACGTGAGAGAAAGCTTGTGACGCTTCATATTTCCCCTGGCTGCAAATACTGGAGACTGTTCTGAAAGCAATACGGCATCTACCAGTGTCAGTGGCTGATGTTTATCTGTCATACAACTTTTACAGTAGCTAAATGTTAAAAGTAGTGCTGTCAGCGTTAATCGCAATCGTTAGCGCAGTTAGCTTGTTGTGGCGGAGGTGTGGTCCCTGGCTCGGCTGCAGGGGAGGAGTGGTGCGGTGAGCTCAATGGGGTGGTGCTGGGGAGGCAGGTGAGAAGACAGCTGGTGGCGTTTGGACTGACGACAGTCTTCTTTCCCCTTTTTTAGTGAGACGGGAGACGAGAGTGTTCACTTGTTATTTTCTGTTCTATCGCGAGAGTACTGTTGCCCGCGGTGAGTTTTTGTTGTGTGTGAGCAGTAAAACATGGCGTAAGGAATAAAGCGCTTGGATGAGACTACGACGGCATGTCTTTTGATTTAATATTGGTAGCAGAGGATGGTTTCCAATTATAAAGTACCACCAAAGCTTGATGAAGCCAGGCCATACGAGTGCTGGAAGAATGAAGTCAATATTTGGAGACGAGTTACGGAGCTGGATAAAAAGAAGCAAGCACTCGCGGTGGCGCTGGGGCTCGAGGGAAGAGCCAGAGAAACGGCCACGGAGATACCCGCAGAAGATTTGAACAAAGATGATGGTATGGAAACACTACTTGCACAACTGGACGCGGTGTTTCAGAGAGAAAAGAAAGACCGCGTGTATGAAGCTTATTCGTTTTTTTGACTCCATTGCAAAGAGCCACAGCGTGTCCATGGCAGACTACATTATAGTGTCATGGTCCCTGTGTCTCGCTGGCCGACCCTCTATTAGGCAATATGTATGTTTTGGTTTTTTGCTCTCTCCCTCCTCCCTCTCCCCCTCTCGCTCTCTCTCGCCGCGGCGATGCTCATTGCGGGCTCCCGCTGCTGGCCCACACACCTGCTCTCATCACCGCACCGGCCGCTGATCCCAGCTGATTGCAGTGCTACTTAAGATGGCAGATGAACGCTAGTCTTCGCTGGATCGTTGAGCTATCAGCGTCAGTCAACTTGTGCATCTCCAAACCTGAATCTTTAAAGCTTTTGTGACTATTCCGCTAACCTGACCCTTTTGTGTGTAGATCGTTTCTGGAACCTGATTACGAGAGGAGTGGCAGAGGAGGAGGACTTGGAGCTTTTGTACAGACAGTGTGGAGCACCTTTTCCCTAAACCCCATTTCCCCACGGACCCTGGCGACCTGGACCCCTTTTCCCTGCACATTGTATATAGCCACTTGGTGATAGTGCGTTTATTTACAGTGAACACAGTCTTTGGCATAACAGAAAAACCTGGCTTGCACCTGAACAGTGTTATAACCAGATGAAAAACATGATGCTGCCTGACGCTGTGTTAGCATTTAAGCTTCTAAATAAAGCTTGTCTTAATGAGAAAAGTCGACAGCTTGCACGGACTTAATGTTTGCGTCTATGAAGTCTGCACTGAAACGGATTTTCGGGGGGAAAGTAGCCGGAGTTTTCAGCGGAATTTAACTGAACCAAGATGCAGTTTTCCTTACGGAGCAAAAAAGGTTCCAAATACAAATGAAACAACGATACTTCGTTGTGGAGTGGACAGCGACAATCACTACAAGGTACCAACCCACTTGACAAGTTTGGCAAGCGAACAAGATGTGCTATTTGTCAGAGCACTTACCACTGGGCTAAAGAGTGTCCTCAATGGAATAGTGACCAAGTAAAGCTAACTGAAGATGGGAAAGTGGAGGAGTGTAACATTACTTTGTACACTAAAGCCTCAATGACAGACTCTGAAATCTTTCTGACTATAGCACTGGGGTCAGCCATTATTGATACTGCATGATACTGTACAGTTTGTGGTCAGAAGTGGCTAGATAGTTACATGCGTGACCTCAGCCAAGGCCAAGTAAACAAGTTGCTGCAATCAGAAACCCCTAGCTCCAGACCATTGTGCTTTGGGGATGGTACTGTAGTGTATTCCAGCAGAAAAGTGAAACTTCCAGCCAAAATTGGACAAACAGAATGTGACATTGAAAGTGAAGTAGTTCCTGTTGACATTCCACTACTACTGAGCAAAACATCTCTCAAGAAAGCAGGGACTGTTCTAGACATGGAGAATGACAGTGTTGTCATGTTCAAGCAGCCTGTTCCCCTAGAGCTCACTAGTTCGGGACACTATTGTGTGGACATTAGAGATGAAAATACTACAGAAAGCTGCAATGAAAATGAAGTTCTCATGGTAACTGCTGAAATGTCTACAAAAGAGAAACAGAAAGTTCTTGTGAAGCTTCATAAGCAGTTTGGTCATGCATCTGCAGAGAGGTTATTGAGGCTCATCCAAAGCTCTGGCAATACAGACCAACAATGTGCAGTTATTCTACAAGAAATAGTTCGTGACTGTGACATTTGTCAGAGATATTGCAAAACCAAGCCGAGACCTGCTATTGGTCTACCCCTGGCTTCTGAGTATAATGAGACAGTAGCGATGGATCTACATGAGCTGGAGCCCAATGTGTGGTACCTTCACATCATCGACCACTTCACACGCTTCAGCGCCGGCAGCATCGTAAAGACAAAGAAAGCTGCAGAGATCGTCAACTCCTTCATTCACACCTGGATAAGCATTCACGGTGCCCACAGACAGCTCTACACGGATAATGGCGGAGAGTTCAACAACACGGAGATTCGGGACATGGCTGAAAACTTCAACATTGAAGTAAAGACAACGGTGGGGTATAGTCCCTGGAGCAACAGACTACTGGAGAGACATAACATGACACTTACAGAAATCCTCCTGAAGGTAAAAAAGGAACAAGGATGTGACTGGCACACTGCGTTAGACTGGGCCCTTATGGCCAAAAACAGTATGCTTAATGTACATGGTTATATTCCACATCAACTTGTGTTTGGCCAAAACCCCAACCTTCCTTCTGTGTTGATGGATAAGCCACCTGCCTTAGAGGGCACAACTGTAAGTGCAAAAGTAGCTGAACATATATCAGCATTACATGCTTCCAGGAAAGCATTTACTGAGGCAGACTGCTCAGAAATGAGAGCACTACGCAAGCAACTTAGGCCTACAGATGACAAATATGAGGCAGGAGATAAAGTATACTACAAACGAGTCTACTGTACAGAGTGGAAGGGTCCAGGTGTAGTTATTGGGCAAGATGGAGCTGTTGTATTTGTAAGACATGGGGGGACTCTTGTAAGAGTGCACCAGTCAAGGTTGAGTAAAGTGGATGCACAGAGTGGAGATAAACAAATACCACACAGTACTACTGATGATGACACTGACAACAAAGACACAGTTAAAAATGATGAGACAGAAGTAGCTGATGGTGAACAGAGTATTAGTGAGGAAGAAGAGATCACTATTGACAGAGAAACTAACACTACAGAAAACATGTCTGTCACACAAACTGCAAATGAGCCCTCTACATACACTGATCCTGTCTCCTCTGCAGATGTAAAGTTAAGGGCAGGACAGCTGATCACTTTTACTTACAGAGACAACAGTGTTCTACACACAGCCAGAGTATTAGGCAGAGCGGGAAAAGCCAAAGGGCAATACGAAAACTGGTACAATGTGCAATATCTTGAGCCTGATGGTAGTGAAGTTGAAAAGAAAGCTGTAGATATGTCACTTGTTGATGGTCTTTGCACTGAAGCTGAAAACAGAGATGCAGATGTACTCATAAGAAAAGATATCTCCTTTGATGCTTGTGATGGCTGCATGCAACCACACAATTGAGATACTTAGGTAATATTCATTTGATCTTTTTGTCTTATGTTTACGTTATGCTCTAAAGCTTCTGTGATCATAAATGAACTAATTTGATATTTTGAGTTTACCTGTAATGCATGACAGCACTAAGCTATAGCCCAAATGGTGGCATAGACTTTGCTTTGCATTGTTTGTTATTTTATATAGGTATATGTTATATTAATTATATTTCTGCTCTTTCTGAGTTCCCTGACCTCCGCTCCAGTCCTTCCTGGTTTGGCTGAAAGAGGAGGCTTCTTCTTCTCCTTCTTTTACGTATTATTGGCGGTTGGCAAACAACTGCATGGTGCATTATCGCCACCACTGGTATGGAGTGTGGACAGAAATCACGCTAAAAACCCCCCCAAAAAAACCCCCACTTCATATCCTCCCAAACAACCTTCCTTCTCTCAAAAACGGAAACAATGCCTGATAACATTTATCCCCCGACTCCTTCCGTAGCAACCCTACAAGATCAAGTTTTATAGCAATGCTACTGAGATTTTGGACCAACCGTCTCCTCTCTACCGTATAATGCCGACACTGCAAAATAACATGCTCCAAGGTTTCATCCGCTCCACAATAATCACATTTCCCTGAGGCATGTTTCCCTATCACGAACAGTGTGGAATTCAAACCCGTATGCCCAAATCTCAGTCTTGACACCACCACCTCCTCTCGCCTACTCCTTCTTGTGGCTCTCCTCACTCCCACCCCCCTTTGAATTTTATATAACCACCTTCCCCTCCTGTCTTCTTCCCACTGTTTCTGCCATTTACCCCTCATTTCTATCTTAATAATACTCTTTACTTCCTCCTGACCAAAATTCACCGCCAGATCAACTGTCTCATGATTAGTGGCTTCCTTTGCTAACCTGTCCGCTGTTTCATTCCCCCTTACCCCATAGTGAGCCGGGACCCATACAAACACTACCGATAGACCCATCATATGTATCCTGTAAAGAATTTGCTGAACCTCTAATAAAATGTCTGACCTACCTTTCGAATGACCATTCTGTAGGCTAACCAAGGCTGCACTGGAATCCGAACAAGTAATTGTTTTCAATGGCCTCAAATCTTCCACCCACTGCACTGTTAATAGAATCGCTATCATTTCTCCTGTAAACACAGACAATCCCTTATTAATCCTCTTCCCTATTTTAACCATAAAGTCCAGAATTACTACTGCCACCCCCACTTGACTAGCTGGGTTCTTTGAAGCATCCGTATATACCTGCACATACCCATAATACTGATCTATGAAACCCTGAACTATATTCGAGTCTAGACCGTCTGCCCCATCCTTACTCTTCTGGCGCAACAAAGAAAAATCTACAGCTGCTTCAGGAAGTATCCATGGAGGGATTGCAGGCCTCGGCACTCGCCGACATATGTCTAAGCGATCCAATTTAAGATCCCTTGCTCTTCCCCCCACCACCCATCCAAAGCTCTTTAACTCTCTCCTGCCCTTCTCCCAGCAAGGTCTAAGTACATCTAATGTAGGATGACCCGGCTCCTGACCCTGTAAGTTTGCCCAATATGTCAATGTAAGCTGGTCCCTCCTCAACCCTAGTGGCATTTCCCCCATTTCCACCTGCAAGGCTACAGTGGGAGTCATCCTAAATGCCCCTGTACAAAGTCTCAACACCTGATACTGAATCAAATCTAGCTTGCTAAGAGAAGTGTCTGCTGCCGAATTATATCCCACACAACCATAATCTAACGTTGACTTTACCAATCCAGTGTATATAGCCCTCAGGGACTCCCTATCCGCTCCCCAATCCGTCCCAACCAAACACCTTGTAAAAAGATTTTTATTAAATGCATTGCTGTTTGTGATTCATATTGCTTGCCGGAAGCTCGTCCTTGGACGGCCTGCTGGGCGGGAGAGCACGCCTGTGTAACATGTCTTGATAAAAAGAGGAACGGAATGTTCCAGACTGTTGTATAGTCATTTTTCTGAGAAGAGCGAAAATACGCCGCCCTGTTGTGTGGGCACCAGTGACTATAAATGCACGAATAAAAAGGTACACTGTGTGACTCTCTTCTGAGACGCTCACCCATGTACATGTGATTCATTACGCTGTCTCATTGTGTTCTGTTTATATTTGCAGTTTGCTGTTATGATTTAATGTTGTCAGTGTTTTGTTTTATGTCATGTTTAAGGATTTGTTCTCGTTTCCTGTTTTATTGTGAAGGTCTGCGTCTCATGTGAGTGTGTTCAGTTTTACCTCTGTCTCGTCTTGTTGATTATTCCCAGCTGTGTTCCCCACCTGTGTGTAATCTCCCTGTGTTTCCCTGTGTGTATTTAAGTCGCGTCCTCTGTCTTTGTAGTTTGGCTGGCCCGTCTGTGTATCCACCATGTCTCATCCGTGTGTTTTCCCTGCTGCCCAACCGTCATCTGTTTTCTGCTGGCTGTTATTTGTGTTCAGGTTTGTGTTTCTGTTCAGGGTCAGTAGTTTAGTTTTCCCAGTATAGTTTAGTTCGCCGTTCACCATTTTGTCCATCTCTTTTGTTGTGTTTGCCTTAGTGGCACCAGCCATTTTTAGCCAACCTGGTTGTCCATTTTAAGATAAAGCCTCTTCTCATCCCACAATCTGGTATTCATCTTCTTTTATGTTGCGGCTATGAGCCGGGTCGTAACATTGCCATTTGGGATTTTCCCTTAACACACCTCAAAATGTTCAAACCTTTTTTTACACTTATCCACCAATTCCTGAACGTGCGCACCCCAAGTTAACCTCTCATCTAGCCACAACCCCAGAAACTTAAATTTTCTCACTGAAAGAGGAGGCTGAGGGTGGAGCTGGTTTAAATGCAGAAGCCAATAAAGTGGATTGGACCATCTATTGTGATCATGTAGGGGGAATGGGGTTCTTCTTGAATGATGGTTAGCTGCTATCTCTTTAGTTTTCACCTTTGGTGTATATAATGGTTTGTTCATTTGCTCTATAACTGGAGCTGTTTCTCATTTGGGCAGGTCAGTTTGTTGAGTTATGTTTTTGTTAAGTGACTTTTGAGTAGCGTTCTGTTAAGTTAACCTCTTTTATGGGCCCACTTGGTTCTTAAAAAGTTTATTTTTGTTATTTAGAATTTTTGTAATCATCTTGTCCTTTTTGGGTTATAATAAAACCCATTGTTTTGAAGATTATATTTGTGCCTGTGTGTTCCTGGCTGCTCAGATCATGACAATGCTGCTAAGCAGCAGGAGATTGAGAGCTGGCAAAGTAATGGTATGTTTGATGAAGTGAAAGACCTGGGTCAAAAATGTGTGTCTACTAGATGGGTCTGTACACTCAAAGAAACTACTAATGGCATTGTCCCAAAGCCCCGACTTGTGGCACGGGGGTTTGAAGAGGTAAATACTCAAGAACTACAGAAAGACTCTCCAACATGTGCGTCTGAGTCCCTCAGTCTGGTGCTAGCTGTGATATGTCAAAACAAGTGGAAAGTAAATTCAATGGACATTAAATCTGCCTTTTTGCAGGGAATGGAACGGTCAAGAGACATTTATCTTCGACCCCCACCTGAAGCTGGCAAGGACAATGTTCTATGGAAACTAAAAAAGTGTGTGTATGGACTTGCAGATGCTTCACAAGGTCAAAGTCATTATGCTCAAAACTGGTGATAAAATATCACAGGTTGATCCCGTAGTGTTCTATTGGCATAATGAACAATCTGAGATTACAGGAGTGCTTGCATGTCACGTTGATGATTTCCTTTGGGCTGGTTCAAGTCACTTTGCAACTCATATCATTCCTCTACTGAAATCTACCTTCCTTGTGGGCCGTGAAGAACATGACAGGTTTTCTTATGTTGGTATGGACATTATGTTATGTTTGACACATGCAGCCTTGGATCTAATATCAAAGATACAACTGTGCAGTCCATTCATGAAGTGAACAAAGTTATCCGTAAACTTAAGGCAGAGAAAGTGACTCTTAAGTTTCAGCACTTGGGTAACAGTGAGGATTTGGCATTGGTTGTTTTCAGTGACGCTTCATTTGGCAACCTTCCTGATGGGGTACTCAAGGAGGGGCAATAATCATCATTATGGGTAAAGGAGGAAAGTTTTGTCCTCTCTTTTGGCAGTCTAAAAAAATCAGGCGTGTGGTCAGAAGTACACTGGCAGGAGTAGGGATGGGTATCGAAACCCGGTTCTTGTTGAGAACCGGTTCCCACTGTTTCAATTCCTTGGAATTGTTTGCCATTTTTGCAAACGATTCCCTTATCGATTCCAGTCGCCCCGAAAGACGTCACCACGTTGCGGAGCGTCATTTACCTGGCAGGGCACCTAGGCGGCTCAAACGCTCAAAAGTTTGGTTATATTTTACGGGAACGGATAACAACAGGGCAACTTGCAATACTTGCAAAGTAGATATTTCATTTAAGGGAGGAAACACTACGAATATGCAAAAGCATTTGCTCACAAAACACGCGATAACCTTAAATGAATGTCGTGTTTTTAATTCCGCTCCGGACTCGTGAATCTCAACCCAGCAGCAGCGGTAACGTTTGCACGTCCTCTCCCGTTAATGCAGCAGGTAAATAATCAGCTAACAGTGCATATTATGTTAGCGCGATCTGCCTTATTACAAAACCTGCCATTACTGTGCGTTGCGTTTAGGTGACCACGATGAGAGAGACAGAGTCTGGCTGGCAGTTCTCGCTGCAGTCTACCGGTAGCGTCTCCTTTCAGGCCAGGATAGACGAATGTCACCGAGCAGTGACTAAGTTTGTGGTCAAAGGCTTGCACCCATTTGCCACAGCAGATGCCCCCGATTTTCGGTAAGTGAATGTGTTTAATTGTAGGCAGGGACATTACTGGATATTCTTGTGTAATTGCTACAGAATAATTAATGTCATACTTTGTTATTGCTACAGAAGAATATTTATTTTATTATTAAGTGTGCCTATGCCAAGAGGCACACTTATTACTATTCGTCGGATTTATTAAGTGTGCCTATGCCAAGAGG
Source organism: Oreochromis niloticus (assembly GCF_001858045.2). Taxonomy (NCBI): domain Eukaryota; kingdom Metazoa; phylum Chordata; class Actinopteri; order Cichliformes; family Cichlidae; genus Oreochromis; species Oreochromis niloticus. The sequence continues at coordinate 1,504,182 of NC_031982.2, read as the reverse complement.
CACAATTATTACTATTCGTCGGATTTATTATTATTGTGTGGATGCTGATTAAGCGTCCACACTATTGAGTTCCTGTTTCTCTTTATTGTGTGGATGCCGTAAAGGGCTTCCACACAATTGTTTTCCTGTTTCTCTTTATTGTGTGGATGCCCTAAAGGGCTTCCACACTATTGTGTTCCTGTTTCTCTTTATTCTTTATCTTTATTCTTCTAGTTGCTCCGTTTTTTGGCACTTAACTACTGCCTCAGTTTTCAGCCGATTTTCTCCGTTCAAACTCTAAACTGTTCTGCTCTTTCTGCTAATGACTGCTATGACTTTTGGTGTTTATTAATGTTATACTTTTTAAAATATTACACTTTTTTCCTTTAATTTGTCCCATTGAAATGAATGGGAAACTTCCACAATTCTGTGCAATTAACTCAGAGTGAGCACTGGTCCTTTCTGAAACTTCTCTTCATGTCCGAACAACTTCTTGCTGCTCACTCAATTTTCACTCAACCCCCATAAACTATACATCAAAACGTAGGTATTTTTGCTGGCTTTCAGACAATGTTACTATCTTTATTGTGAGATTTACCGTTTTTTCGCAATTTGCCTTGAAGTGACACATGGTCTGGATACTCCCCATTCAAAGTCTATGGGGAGGTTTTGAAATTCAGAGCTGAAATTCTGTAACAGGAGGCATTTTCAAATCGCCATATCTCCTTAACAAAGCAAAGTTAGGACATGAGGCTTGTGCCAATATATCTTCAGACACTGCTGACACTCACAGTGGAAGCAGTTTTTACAATTATCTTACCGTTAAGCAATGAATTACGTTTGTTTGAGGGGTGGAAATCTGTCCTCCTCTCAGTCTTCAAACTCTGGAAATGAAGCCGTTTCTTCTCCTGTCATATCTCCGCGACAGAGGTAGAAAGAGCTATGAAAATCGCAGTCAAAATACACCAAAGTCCGCTGATTCACCCAGTACAAGAATTATGCTGCTAGCCCTCCTAGTTTTTGAGTTACACGACGTTTTGTAACTCCAAAAAACGGCGTTTTTCGCCTCTCACCGCGATCTATTTTCTGACTGCCCAAGTATCTGTCTTTCAGACCGCCACCCCCTTTCCAGGTGGCGCAATCAGTAATGACACGGCTCTGCAGCTCAAAGGTCGTGGGTTCAATCCCACCTTGGTCCACGTTTTTTTTTTTCACTACAAATTTATACACTATCACAGACCTGTAATTTATATTGCTAATTTATTACAATTCTGCAAAGTTTTATGATTTTAGCAGCTTTTCTAATATGGACCTCAGATTCTTGTTAACGCTCCATGGCAGAAACAAGTACACAGCCTGATGAAGCAGACTGAGGCAGTACCTCTGATTGGTGAATTTGAGCAGAACCAGGTTGTTCTTTCATTTCATTTCTTTATTTATTTCACACATGGTTCAACAGTGTTTCTTTTTCTACATACAGAACCTTCTGCCTCTTTTCAGCAGAAATTCTGCTCATTCACCTCATCTCTTGTGTTGGAGTGCCCTCTCGTGGCGCCTTTTGGGTAGTGCCTTAGTAAACGTGAACACTGCAAAGAAGTGGTATCAGACTGGTTTGTAGTGGAGGAATTTGTTGCCAGTTTCTTTCGTCTTTAATCCGTATTCATGTTGTAATGTAGTAGTACCACAATATGGCAGAAACACTATGTTTTGGCACAAATACTTTGATTTGGTATACTTTAGCTTCTTCACCCCTTTTCAGCAAAATTTTCATTTTTTTCACCCCTTTTCAGCACAAATTCCAGCTTTTTTGGCTGTTTTCAGAAAAAAAAACTCTTTTCAGCAGAAACTCTGCTGATTCATCTCTTTTCAGCGCAAGTTTCTGCTTCTTTGCCTCTTTTCTGCAGAAATTCTGCTGATCCACCTCTTTTCTGCAAAACTTTCAGCCTTTTCACCTGTTATCAGCACAATTCTCAGCAGCTTCTGCTCATTTCAGCAGAATTGTCCGTCTCTCCACAACAACTTTTTGCAACTTTTCAGCTTTTTCAGCTTTTCAGCAGACAGCTTCAGCGTCAAGGCATCCACACAGCATTTTCGCAGGAAATGCAAATTTTTCTAGTTATTCTAGTTGCCACTTTTGTACTTTTTTTGGCACTTAACTACTTCCACAATTTTCAGCCGATTTTCACCGTTCAAATTTTAAACTATTCTGCTATTTCTGCTAATGTGCGCTATGACTTTTGGTATTTTTAACTATTATACTTTTTAAAATATTAAGCTTTTTTCCTTTAATTTGTCCCATTGAAATGAATGGGAAACTTCCGCAATTCTCCTAAAACTTGCTTGTTTTTGAAACTTAACTACTTTCTCATACTTTCGCCTAGAACAACCATTCAAATTTTAAAATGTTCACAAATTATTGGGCTATTAATGAATGATTCAGCTTTTTCATATCTGTTACCGTTTTCATCTTATCCCTCTTTAAGTTCTGAGTTTCATTTTTGTGATTTTTCACAAAATACATGCGTTGTTATGGTTGCTATGCACTTGGCTTTCAGTGTGCCACTGAAAGTTTTGCAGTCTTCTCTTCATGTCCGAACAACTTCTTGCTACTTACTCAATCTTCACTCCACTTCCACAATTTATACATCAAAACGTAGTTATTTTTGCTGGCTTTCAGAAAATGTCACTATCATTGTTGTGGGATTTATAGAATTTTGGCAAATCTCCTCAGACCAACACAAAGTCTGGAAACTCTCCATAGAAAGTCAATGGAGAGTTTGTTCAAAATCACCGCTGGATTTCTGTAATGAGAGGCATATTCGAATCGTCATATCTCCCTAACAAAGCGACGTTAAGACATGAGGCTTGTGCCAATATATCTTCAGACACTCCTGACGCTCACAGTGTACGCTTTTTTTTCTCACCTATTACCATTTGGCCATGAATTACGTTTGTTTGAGGGTAGGAAATTTGTCCCTCGCTCAGATTTCTTCAGCTTTCAAACTCTGGAAATGAACCACTTTTTTCTCTCGTCATATCTTTTTGATAGATTTCCACAAAGACCTGAAAATTTCCATGACTGTTCACCAAAGCCTGCTGTCTCTTACGGTGAAAGAATTATATCGATACTCCAAATAGATTTAGAGTTAGAAAGCGTTGTTTGAGGGCAGGTCAAGGCAGTTTTTGCTTCGCCTCTACTCAGTTATGGTGCATTACAAGTCAAATATCTTTAATAATTCATATTTTAATGATAAATTGTTAACACTTTAAGATTCCCCCATCTCTTCTGAACAAAACGGTGTAAGAATGACCGTTCTAGCCCCTACGGTTAGGAAATTATGGCCATTTGTTTGAGAGGAATCCTCACTATGAGAAATACACTGCAGAAATCCTGTCTCTCTCTGTGCTGAGTGTGTAAAAACGGCTGCACCTGTTTTGGCGGGAAAAAGTACACAGCCTCTCTGATTGGTGGATTCAAATTTAGCAGCTCCCAGGCTATTTGACTGACCTAGAAACTTGCTTGTCTCTCCCTGTGTGTGTGTGTGTGTGTGTGTGTGTGTGTGTGTGTGTGTGTGACAGAGAGAGAGAGAAAGGGAGGGCGAGAGAGAGTTTTTATGGGAGCATCTTATTGTACGATTTAAATTCAATATATTTAGACTGGTTGACTGAATTTGATCCTGTGTGTGTCTCTCTGTGCATGTGTGTTTCCATATGTTTCCATATTTGTGATTGTGTGACTGTTACACTTTTTTTGCTGAGTTTTTTTTCATTTAACAAGTACATTTGAAGGACCCTTAGCATGTTCAGCATTTTTTCAGCTGTCCATTTTGCTTTTCCAATTTTTCTGTTTAAGTTATTACTATTGTGCTGAATCATACTATTTCTGCTATTTTATAAGATTTGTGCTAAATATAGTATTTCTGCCCAATATAGTATTTCTGATATAGTTTTTCTACCAAATCATATTACAGTATTTTTGCTTTTTATACCATTTTTATAGGCTATTTATATTGCTTAATATAGTATTTCTGCTTTTTATAGGATTTGTGCTTAATACAGTATTTCTGCTAAATGTAGTATTTATGCTTAATCACACTATTACTATATATTTCTGCCAGCTTCCCAGCCAGCCAATCATATCTGAGGTCTGCCGTTTCTTCTCTCGTCATATCTCAGCGACGGATGTACAAAGAGCAATGAAAATCGCAGTCAAAGTACACCAAAGTCCGCTGATTCACCCAGTACAAGAATTATGTTTCTAGTCCACCTAGTTTTTGAGTTACACGACGTTTTGTAACTCCAAAAAACGTCGCTCTTTGTCTCTCACCGCGATCTAATTCTGACTGCTCATCACCCTGTTTCCCAAGAGCCCATTGTCCTTCCCAGTGGCGCAGCTGGTAATGACACAGGTCTGCAACCCAAAGGTCGTGGGTTCAACTCCACCTTGGACAACATGTTTTTTACCCTACAAATTAATACACTATCACAGACCACTAATTCATATTCATCATTTATTACAATTCTGAAAACTTTTTACCAGCTTTTCTAATATGGACCTCACATTCTTCTTAACACTCCATGGCACAAATACTCTTCCCTTTAGGCTCTGTGAATGTGTGTGTGTATCAATATTTCTCCCATTTTAAAGTATTACTCCTCCATAATTGTATTTCTGTTAAATCAAAGTACTTTTACTACATCTTAGTACTTCTGCTCAATCATAGTATTTCTGCTAAATCATAGTATTTTGCCAAATCATGGTTTTTGTGCCAAATCATCAGAATCGTGTTTATTGGCCAAGTATATGTGCAGACAAATACAAGGAATTTGGTTCCGGTAGATGGTGGCTCTCGAGCACAGCAATGTAAATCTCACACACACACACACACACACACGCACCCACACACACACGTATCTATATATACATTACACATACATACACATAAAGCTGTGTAAACCAACTATAAATAACTAATCTAAACGTATATACATAAAATACAGAAATGAAATGAGGTGGAATGAATACTACAGAATGTACATAAGGTGCAGTTGCAGTCTGGCAGTGGGAGGAGTGTGACAGTTCAACTGTTTAGAAGGGAGATGGCGAGGGGAAAGAAACTGTTCCTGTGTCGGGTGGTCCTGGTCTGCAGGCTTCTGTACCGTCTGCCAGAGGGCAGCAGATCAAAAAGTCTGTGTCCAGGGTGTGAGGGGTCTGTGATGATTTTCCCTGCCCGTTTCCTGGTTCTTGAGAGGTACAGATCCTGGATGGAGGCAGGGGGCCCCTATGATCCTTTCTGCTGCCCGTACAGTCCGCTGCAGTCTGCACCTGTCCTGTTTAGTGGCTGCACCATACCAGACTGTGATGGAGGAGCACAGGACAGACTCAATGACTGCAGTGTAGAACTGGATCAGCAGCTCCTGTGGAAGACTGTACTTCCCCAGTTGTCTCAGGAAGTACATCCTCTGCTGGGTCTTTTTGAGGATGGAGGTGATGTTGGTCTCCCACTTCAGGTCCTGGGAGATGGTGGTACCCAGCAACTTGAAGATCTCCACAGTCGACACAGGGCTGTCTGATATGATGAGGGGGGGCAGAGTTGAGGGATGTCTCCTGAAGTCCACTGTCATCTCTACAGTTTTAAGAGTGTTCAGCTCCAGATTGTGCTGACTGCACCAGAGTACCAGCCGCTCAACTCATCATAACATTTGTGTTATGTTATAGTATTACTACTAAGTGGAGGAATTTCTAAAATGTTACAGTATATGTGCTGATTACAGTATTTCTGTATAATAGAATTTTGGCAAATCTCCTCAGACCAACACAAAGTCTGAAAACTGCATAGAAAGTCAATGGAGAGCTTGTTCAAAATCACCACTGGATTTCTCTAATGAGAGGCATTTTCAAATCGTCATATCTCAACGCAGCAAAGTTAAGACATGAGGCTTGTGCCAATATATCTTCAGACACTCCTGACGCTCACAATTCAAGAATTTCTTTCTCACCTATTACCATTTGGCCATGAATTGGGTTTGTTTGAGGGTAGGAAATTCATCCCTCGCTCAGATTTCTTCAGATTTCAAACTCTGGAAATGAACCACTTTTTTCTCTCGTCATATCTTTTTGATGGATTTCCACACAGACCTGAAAATTTCCATGACTGTTCACCAAAGCCTGCTGTCTCTTACGGTGAAAGAATGATATCGATACTCCAAATAGATTTAGAGTTAGAAAGCATTGTTTGAGGGCAAGTCAAGGCAGCTTTCGCTTTGCCTCTACTCAGTTATGGTGCATTAGAAGTCAAATATCTTCAATAATTCAGATTTTAATGATAAATTGTCAACACTTTAAGATCCCCCCATCTCTTCTGAACAAAACGGTGTAAGAATGACTGTTCTAGCCCTACGGTTATGAAATTATAGCCATTTGTTTGAGGGGAATCCTCACTATGAAAAATAGACAGCACAAATCCTGTCTCTGTGCTGCATGTGTGTAAAAACAGGTGCACCTGTTTTGGCGGGAAAAAGTATACAGCCTCTCTGATTGGTGGATTCAAATTCAGCAGCTCCCAGGCTATTTGGCTGCTGCTGCTGCTAGTGTGTGTGTGTGTGTGTGTGTGTGTGTGTGTGTGTGACAGAGAGAGAGAGAAAGAGAGGGCGAGAGAGCGTTTTTATGGGAGCATCTTATTGTATGATTTAAATTCAATATATTTAGACTGGTTGACTGAATTTGATCCTGTGTCTCTCTGTGCTTGTGTGTTTCCATATGTGTCCATATTTTTGAGTGTGTCCATACTTTTTTTTTGCTGATTTTTTTTTCATTCAACAATTACATTTGAGGGAGCCTTAGAATGTTCAGCATTTTTTCAGCTGTTCATTTTGCTTTTCCAATTTTTCTATTTCAGTTATTACTATTGTGCTAAGTCATAGCATTTCTGCTGCTTTTCAGTATTTGTGCTAAATACAGCATTTGTGCTAAATCATACTATTTCAGCCATTTTATAGTATTTGTGCTAAAACATAATATTTCTACTAAACGCAGTATTTCTGGGTAATCATAGTATTTCTATGTATTCCTGCCAGCTCCTCACGGAGCCAATCCTCTGTGAGTACTGTAATTTTCAAATTGACATATCAAGTCATGCATGACTTCCCAACCAGCCAATCATATCTGACGACTGAGACATTCAAATTTGCATATTGAGGCCTTCATGCCTTCCCCGCCAGCCAATCACATCTGAGGGCTGACACATTCAGATTTGCATATTGAGGCCTTCATGCCTTCCCAGCCAGCCCATCACATCTGAAGGCTGAGACATTCAAATTTCCATATTGGGGCTTTCATGGGTTGTAAGCCAACCACTCATCCATGTCATGTATCTCTACAAATTCATATTTTTACTTTAAACACACAACACTTGACAATCCCCCCATCTCTTCTGAACAAAACAGTGTAAGAATGACCGTTCTAGACCCTACGGTTAGGAAATTATAGCCATTTGTTTGAGAGTCCTCACTATGAAAAATAGACTGCACAAATCCTGTCTCTGTGCTGCGTGTGTAAAAACAGGTGCACCTGTTTTGGCGGGAAAAAGTACATAGCCTTTCTGATTGGTGGATTCAAATTAAGCAGCTCCAGGCTTTTTGACCTACCTAGAAACATACAGGAAACACTGTATGTACAGCCCCTATTTGTTCACTTGCTTCTGCTGCTGCTGCGTGTGTGTGTGTGTGTGTGTGTGTATGACAGAGAGAGGGAGAGAGAGAGAGCCTTTTTTTGGGTGTATCTTATTGTGTGCCTACTGGTGGTGGTCAGAGGGCCCGGTGGCGCCAGTGTCCAGCAGCCTCGCCTCTGTCAGTGCGCCCCAGGGTGGCTGTGGCTACAACGTAGCTTGCCATCACCAGTGTGTGAATGGGTGAATGACTGGATATGTAAAGCGCTTTGGGGTCCTTAGGGACCATAAAAGCGCTATATAAATACAGGCCATTTACCATGTCCATATTTGTAATTGTGCAAGTTATTACTATTATGCTAAATTATAGTATTTCTGCTACTTTTCGGTATTTGTGCTAAATACAGTATTTCTGCTAAATCTTAGTATTATTGCTTAATCATATTATTTGAGCAAAATCATAGTATTTGAGCATATTCTTTCTATTTGTGCCATAGCATAGTATATTTGCTGAATTACAGCATTTCTGCTATGTTGTAGTATTTGTCCTAAATCACAGTATTTGTGCAATGTTTAGGTATTTTTGTTTAAATAAAGTATCTATGTAATCTTGTACCATGGTTGCTAAAATCCTGTATTTCTGAAAAGTTATCTTGTTTCTGCTAAGTTACAATATTTATTCTAATTTCTGCTGCTAAGTTCTGCTATGTTATTGTATTTCTGCCAAGTATTATGTTTTCTTTACGTTATTGCAGTTCTGCTAAGTAATTACATTTTTGCTAAGTTCTTATGCTTCTGCAAAGTTATTACAATTTTTTGCAAAGGTTTTACAATTTCGGCCATTTGTTTGAGAGGAATCCTCACTATGAGAAATACACTGCAGAAATCCTGTCTCTGTGCTGCGTGTGTGTAAAAACGGCTGCACCTGTTTTGGCGGGAAAAAGTACACAGCCTCTCTGATTGGTGGATTCAAATTTAGCAGCTCCCAGGCTGCTTGACTGACCTAGAAACTTGCTCCTCTCTCCCTGTGTGTGTGTGTGTGTGTGTGTGTGTGTGTGTGTGACAGAGAGAGAGAGAGAGAGAAAAAGCCTTTTTATGGGATCATCTCATTGTAAGATTCAAATTCAATATATTTAGACTGGTTGACTGAATTGGATCTTGTGTGTGTGTCTCTCTGTGCATGTGTGTTGCCATATGTGTACATATTTGCGATTGTGTGGCTGTTATATTATTTTTGCCGATTTTTTTCATTTAATAAGTATATTTGAGGGACCCTTAGCAGGTTCAGCATTTTTTCAGCTGTCCATTTTGCTTTTCCAATTTTTCTGTTTAAGTTATTACTATTGTGCTGAATCATACTATTTCTGCTATTTTGTAAGATTTGTGCTAAATATAGTATTTCTGCCAAATATAGTATTTCTGATTAATTATAGTTTTTCTACCAAATCATAGTACAGTACTTTTGCTTTTTATAGGATTTTTATAGGATATTTATATTGCTTAATATAGTATTTCTGCTTTTTATAGGATTTGTGCTTAATATAGTATTTCTGCTAAATGTAGTATTTATACTTAATCATACTATTTCTATATATTTCTGCCAGGTCCCCAGGCAGCCAATCCTCTGTGAGGACTGAGACGTTTAAATTTACATATCAGGGCCTGCACGGCTTCCCAGCCAGCCAATCATATCTGAGGTCTGCCGTATCTTCTCTCGTCATATCTCAGCGACGGATGTACAAAGAGCAATGAAAATCGCAGTCAAAGTACACCAAAGTCTGCTGATTCACCCAGTACAAGAATTATGCTTCTAGTCCACCTAGTTTTTGAGTTACATGATGTTTTGTAACTCCAAAAAACGGCGCTCTTTGCCTCTCACCGCGATCTAATTCTGACTGCTCATCACCCTGTTTTCCAGGTGCTCGTTCTCTTTCCCAGTGGCACAGATTGCAATGACACAGGTCTGCAACCCAAAGGTTGTGGGTTCAATTCCACCTTGGTCAACATGTTTTTTTACCTACAATTTACTACACTATCACAGACCACTAATTCATATTGATCATTTATTACAATTCTGCAAACTTTTATGATTTTAGCAGCTTTTCTAATATGGACCTCAGATTCTTGTTAACACTCCATGGCACAAATACTGTTCCCTTTAGGCCACGGGTGTCGAACTCCAGGCCTCGAGGGCCGGTGTCCTGCAGGTTTTAGATGTGTCCTTGATCCAACACAGCTGATTCTAATGGCTAAATTACCTCCTCAACGTGTCTTGCAGTTATCCAGAAGCCTGGTAATGAACTAATCATTTGATTCAGGTGTTGACCCAGGGTGTTATCTAAAACCTGCAGGACACCAGCCCTCGAGGCCTGGAGTTCGACACCCCTGCTTTAGGCTCTGTGAATGTGTGTGTGTATCAATATTTCTCCCATTTTAAAGTATTACTCCTCCATAATTGTATTTCTGTTAAATCAAAGTACTTTTACTACATCTTAGTATTTCTGCTCAATCATAGTATTTTTGCCAAATCATGGTTTTTGTGCCAAATCATAATATTTGTGTTATGTTATAGTATTACTACTAAGTGGAGGAATTTCTGTCATGTTACAGTATATGTGCTGATTACAGTATTTCTGTATAATAGAATTTTGGCAAATCTCCTCAGACCAACACAAAGTCTGGAAACTCTGCATAGAAAGTCAATGGAGAGCTTGTTCACATTCACCGCTGGATTTCTCTAATGAGTGGCATTTTCAAATCGTCATATCTCCTGAACGCAGCGAAGTTAAGACATGAGGCTTGTGCCAATATATCTTCAGACACTCCTGACGCTCACAATTCAAGAAATTCTTTCTCACCTATTACCATTTGGCCATGAACTGGGTTTGTTTGAGGGTAGGAAATTCATCCCTCGCTCAGATTTCTTCAGATTTCAAACTCTGGAAATGAGGCAATTTTTTCTCTCGTCATATCTTTTTGATGGATTTCCATACAGACCTGAAAATTTCCACGACTGTTCACCAAAGCCTGCTGTCTCTTACGGTCAACGAATGATATCGATACTCCAAATAGATTTAGAGTTAGAAAGCATTGTTTGAGGGCAAGTCAAGGCAGTTTTCGCTTTGCCTCTACTCAGTTATGGTGCATTACAAGTCAAATATCTTCAATAATTCATATTGTAATGATAAATCGTGAACACCTTAAGATTCCCCCATCTCTTCTGAACAAAACGGTGTAAGAATGACTGTTCTAGCCCCTACGGTTAGGAAATTATAGCCATTTGTTTGAGGGGAATCCTCACTATGAAAAATAGACAGCACAAATCCTGTCTCTGTGCTGCATGTGTGTAAAAACAGGTGCACCTGTTTTGGCGGGAAAAAGTATACAGCCTCTCTGATTGGTGGATTCAAATTCAGCAGCTCCCAGGCTGTTCGGCTACTGCTGCTGCTAGTGTGTGTGTGTGTGTGTGTGTGTGTGTGTGTGTGTGTGTGTGTGTGTTTGACAGAGAGAGAGAGAAAGAGAGGGCGAGAGAGAGTTTTTATGGGAGCATCTTATTATATGATTTAAATTCAATATATTTAGACTGGTTGACTGAATTTGATCCTATGTTTCTCTCTGTGCTTGTGTGTTTCCATATGTGTCCATATTTGTGATTGTGTGACTGTTATACTTTTTTTTGCTGATTTTTTTTTCATTCAACAATTACATTTGAGGGAGCCTTAGAATGTTCAGCATTTTTTCAGCTGTTCATTTTGCTTTTCCAATTTTTCTATTTAAAATATTACTATTGTGCTAAGTCATAGCATTTCTGCTGCTTTTCAGTATTTGTGCTAAATACAGCATTTCTGCTAAATCATACTAAAAAATAATATTTCTGCTAAATATAGTATTTCTTCTTAATTATAGTATTTCTGCCATTTTCTAGTATTTGTGCTAAAACATATTATTTCTACTAAATGTAGTATGTAAACTCGCCCCGCAGTTTTGAGACAAACTTCATATATGTTACCTCATTTTGTGCGGCTGGATCTGGAATGGTGTGCTATGACTTTTGGTGTTTATGACTATTATAGTTTTTTAAATATTAATATTTTAGTGAAAATTTTCCCACGCTCCTCTGCTGAACAGTTTTGACAATAGGGTTACATATGTTACATCATTTTGTGCGGCTGGAGCTGGACTAGTATGGTACGACTTTTGGTGTTTATGACTTTTATAGTTTTTTAAATATTAATATTTTAGTGCAAATTTAGGCCAATTCATCTTTTGGCGCCAAATAAACAGACTTCATTTGTGGTGTGTTGGCTCCATCTTTTGGTCCCATTGAAACAAATTTCAAACTTCATTTGTGGTGTGTTGGCTCTCTCTAGTGGTATGCCGGGAGTGGTACAGCCTGTCTACCCTTATTTGGATACCGTAATGACGACAATATCAATGGCGCGCACAGCCTCGCTGCTTTCAGGAACCATTGGAGGTTTTAAGGTTGCGCGAACCATTGAATAGTTACGGTAAACACAATGGCTTCTATGCTTGGTGGAAAACTCCATATCCCACAATTCATAGCACACCTCTGCCGAGTTAAACAATGGCGGCCACCACTTCGTTTTATATGTCTTTTATTAGTGTTTCTAGGTCACAAAATAAACTTTTAAGATATTTTCAGGCGAGAATGTAGGTGTGTAAACTTCAAATATCTGCTTGTTTTATCAAGACATCCCATATTAGCGACAGTGCTCTGACGACGTCGGTCCTGCCTGACAGCTAGCCGGCTACCTAGCTAGCTGCCGCACTTGGCTGCAAATGGACAGCGAGGGGACTCTCTCTCTCGTTTCACCTCCCCGGTCTCTCGCAAATGCTCCCACAGAATCGGAGTTAGAGCTGGATGTGGAAAAAATAACTGAGTTGTTTGGTGGTGCTATAACGCGGAGCTACAACAGTGGGCAGCTATCCACCGGTGTATGACAGAAAGGACATGCCGCGAACGAGACATACGAGGCGGGGCAGGCGACCGACGATCGACCGGTGGTTGCTAACGCGTAGGTCAATCGTGGATCAGGGAAACCGGAGGCAGGAGCGTGAGGTGAACTGAATTTCAGGTAAGAAGTTATGAACTGCACTCTATTTGGGTCAGATATAAACAGAGTTTAGGTGTAGTTTATTTTCGTTGTGCTGACTTTTTACAATCGTACTGCGTGCTAGCTAGCATGACGGGAGTTTATATACAGCTGTGTGCGCGCTAAGTTACTGACGTTGGACTTTATTTTATTCATAAGGGTTAGTTCGTAGAGTTGCCATACAAACAGAATCGTCCCACATTCAGAGAAAATATTATGATTTATTCTGTCGTTACGAAGCCTCCCCTGTCATTCTCTGCCTGTTGCAACTTCAATCATGAAACTGATCAATGATCGGCTTTTCGCTCTTGTTTGTTTATCATGCTAAACAACAGCTGCACGTTTAAGCTTGATCAGCTGTTGTTAGAATTCATTTGCTTTTAATTTCTAGTATCAGCTGATGTTTGCTGGAGCCACAGCTGTAAAAAACGGCTGTTCCAAACCAGATGTCCTTACTGAATCATCAGAGCTGAACAGGTGATGGAGAAACAGGTTTACCCTTTAGGTGACATGAATGAGTTGAAGGGAAGTTATGAACTGTTTCTGACAGACAAATAAACACCAAGCTCCTTTTTTGTGTAGCTGACAGCTGGTAACTGTGCAGGGGCGGATCTAGCAAAACTTTTGCCGGGGGGCCAGGTAGGGCATTAACAGAGAATGGTGGATACAAAGATATACTTTTCTTTCTTACTCTCATATAAAATATTTAGCTTTTATTAAATAGTTATCTGAATCTTACAACCAAAGTTTGTATAATAATACACAAGTTTGGCTGTAGACCATTGTTCATCATTCAGAACACTGTGTAAAAATAACAAAAAACAAAAAGTGAATGCAAAAGTGCATAAATATTTATTTTATGTGTTTGATGTGTGTGGCGGGGCGTGGTCTGCAGTGCCGCTGCAGGGGAAGTGGACCCACCTGAGCGGCATCTGCAATCACACCTCTCGGGCGTAGTCTGTGCTCTCTCGGCTGTTTTTAGGGTGTGTGTCGGGCTGTAAGTTGAAAAGCTACAGCCGGCTGTGTGGGTACACCAACCATGTGTGAAAAGTGGTCCATAACGTAATGCTTCAAAGCGTGTTCGTGCAAACATTGTCGGGTCTGCCGTGGTACAATGGGACGTCTGCTCATGAACCTGTGTGCACAGCATCTGCAAATCGGCGCTGTACGAAGTAACTTCATCTTTACACAAAACTGTAAGCTGTTATCTGTGAAGCATGAGCGGTGTTTGTTTTTACCATAGTTCATGGTGGAGAATGGCTGCTCTTCTGAGTTTTGCCCTAAGCAGCCGTATGAATGGCAAACTACACTGATTAGCAGCGGCATAGGCACACTTAAAATTTCTTCTGAAATTTTCGCTTTCTAGTTTTACATTTACAATTTTTTTTCCTGGGGACCCTGTGACACCCCATTGAAGAGCCGTAGGCTGTGGATCTCTTAAGATCTCACTGTTGGGTTTGTAAGGCCATGTTACTCCTAAATTTCTATCTTGTTCAAAGAGAAGATATAAAACAAAGTTCTAAGCTAATCGACCTTAGTGTTCTCTTTTTTAAAAAGAATCGATAAGAGAATCGATAAAGAATCGAATCGTTATACAGAATCGAAAATGGAATCGGAATCGTGAAAATCTTATCAATACCCATCCCTAGGCAGGAGAAACTCTTGCCATGTCAGATGGAATAGACAGTGCTGTCTTCCTGGCAACGCTTTTTTTCTGAGCTTACAACTCACTGGTCTGAATGTTCTTCCGTTGATCTGTGTGACTGAAAGTCATTCCTTGTTTTATGCACTCAAGTCCACTAAGCAGGTTACAGAGAAGAGACTGAGGCTAGAAATAAGCAGCATTAAAGAGCCTATACAAGCCAAGAAAATCAGACAGGTTTGTTGGTCAGATTCCAAATCCTAATTTGCTGATTAGGACCGGTCCCCTCCAACTACCGACCAATAACCTGCCTCAGCACCACGTGGAAGCTCCTGTCAGGCATCATAGCAGCTACGATGAACAGGCACATGGGTTAATACATGAGCGGGGCACAGAAAGGGATGGGCAAGAATACCAGAGGCGCAAAACACCAGCTACTGGTAGACCGAGCAGTCAGCCGAGACTGCAAGACCAGACTGACCAACCTGTCCACTGCCTGGATTGATTACAAGAAGGCCTATGACTCAATGCCCCACAGCTGGATCCTGGAATGCCTAGAACTGTACAAGATCAACAGGACCCTAAGAGCCTTCATCAGGAACTCAATGGGTATGTGGTGTACCACACTAGAGGCCAACTCCAAGCCCATAGCACAAGTCACCATCAAGTGCGGGATCTACCAAGGAGATGCTCTGTCCCCACTGCTGTTCTGCATAGGCCTGAACCCCCTCAGTGAGATCATTAACAAGACTGGCTACGGATACCGACTACAGAATGGAGCAGTTGTCAGCCACCTCCTGTACATGGATGACATCAAGCTGTATGCCAAGAGTGAACGAGACATCGATTCACTGATCCACACTACCAGGATATACAGCAATGACATCGGGATGTCATTCGGACTGGAGAAGCTTAGTCGGATGGTAACAAAGAGAGGGAAGGTAGTCAGAACTGAGGGGATTGAACTACCAGAAGGCAACATTGCAGACATAGAGGACAGTTACAAGTACCTGGGGATCCCGCAGGCGAATGGGAACCATGAAGAGGCAGCTAGGAAAGCTGCAACCACCAAGTACCTGCAGAGGGTCAGGCAAGTCCTGAGGAGTCAGCTGAACGGTAAGAACAAGATCCGGGCTTTCAACACCTACGCCCTGCCCTTGATCAGGTACCCTGCTGGGGTAATAGGCTGGCCAAAGGAGGAGATAGAAGCCACTGACATAAAGACAAGAAACCTCCTTATCATGCATGGAGGGTTTCACCCCAAGTCCAGCATCCTGAGGCTGTACGCTAAGCGGAAGGAAGGGGGCCGGGGACTGGTGAGTGTCAGCACCACAGTCCAGGATGAGACAAGGAGATGGCCCCAACTGACAGCGTGCTCAGTGAATACCTCAGGCAGCAGAAACCCAAGAAAGAGGAGGAAGGCGAGGAACCATCATGGAAGGACAGGCCCTTGCACGGTATGTACCACCGACAGACAGCGGAGGTGGCTGATACCCAGAAATCCTACCAGTGGCTGGACAAAGCTGGACTGAAAGACAGCACAGAGGCACTAATCATGGCAGCACAAGAACAAGCTCTGAGTACAAGATCCATAGAGGCTGGGGTCTATCACACCAGGTAATACCCCAGGTGCAGGCTGTGTAAAGATGCCCCAGAGACAATCCAGCACATAACAGCAGGGTGTACGATGCTAGCAGGCAAGGCATACATGGAACGCCATAACCAAGTGGCCGGCATAGTGTACAGGAACATCTGTGCCGAGTATAACCTGGAAGTCCCGAGGTCAAAATGGGAGATGCCCCCAAGCGTGATGGAGAATGACCGAGCTAAGATCCTGTGGGACTTCCAGATACAGACGGACAAAATGATGGTGGCTAACCAACCGGACATAGTGGTGGTAGACAAACAGAAGAAGACGGCCGTAGTGATAGATAGGGCTCAGAGAAGAGCTCAAGAGGATGTGGAGGTTGAAGGTGACGGTGGTCCCAGTGGTAATCAGAGCACTAGGTGCTGTGACTCCCAAGCTAGGCGAGTGGCTCCAGTAGATCCCGGGAACAACATCGGAGATCTCTGTTCAGAAGAGCGCAGTCCTAGGAACAGCTAAGATAGTGCGCAGGACCCTCAACCTCCCACACCTCTGGTAGAGGACCCGAGCTTGGAGGATAGACCGCCCACAGGGGCGAGCGGGGAATTTTATGGACTCTAGATTCCCGTTTGGTGGCTGTGTCAGTACTGACTACACTGGACTCAGTACTGACACAGCCTCTAGCTTAAGGACATTTTGGGTCAGCATCATATATTTTCAGTGTGTTTTGATTTGATGCAGAGCTTCTGAGACACAGTTGAGGCATTGTACTTCCTTCCTTCCTTCCTATGGATTACTTAACTCTTACTTTGTAGCTCATGTCTCCAGAGAAGTGGTGTGAGATTCTGTAGTGTTTTGGTATTGATCCAATGAATAATGTTGATCTGATGAACAATGCGCAATGTGCAACAGGAGTAATGACTTAAACATTACTTTCAGCAATATATGAGATCACTGCAGCCTACTTGGCTCTGCTCGGTGCCACTGAGTCATGTGACTGTAGGGCAACTAAACACAGCAGAGCGTAGAGGAGGGGAAGGAGAGAAGTGTGTCTGCATGACAGGAGCAGTCTTTGTACAGACATCTTCTAAAGAACAGGAGCAATGCACTCGAACCTAGGAGAGAGTAGTTGTTTGTATCATTTTGATCCAATACCAACACCAGTATCTGTATCGGTATTTGTATCAATCCGCCCACGCCTACTCAGAGTTGGAGTTTATTGAGGAGCTGAGGCTGCCTTCTTCCTGATCTTGGAGCTAGAAAACAGAAAGCACTGAGTGGAATAAGCTTACTAGTTTGCTCAATTACATTTTTCCAGACATACCAGTTGATTTTTATTTAAACAAAATGTTGGCTGTAAGAGTGTAGTGTTATATTCAGAGGTGCACATAAGTGGTCCGCAGGTGCCCATTCGCTGTCAAAATAAAAGACGCACACCAGATAAGAAGTTGCAACGCGCGTTTGCGTACATATAAAAGGCACTGTTTTTGTCCGCTAGAGTGGGATTTTCACGGCATATTCTGCAACACATCTCTGTGCGTTCATCATTTGTTTGAAGCCAGCTCACCTCCTGCAACCACTTTTCCGAGAATACGCACTTCTTTTGCGGTTCGGACTCCTTCTGACATTTCTTTGGAGGTGGAGGAACACCAAAGTAATTGCTTAAAGGAGCTTCTTCGACATCTTTAAGAGTTCTAAACAAATGTCTGTCCTCCTCCAGAAAATCTTATGTACGCAAACGCGCGTTGAAACCTCTTATCTGGTGGGCGTCTTTTATTTTGACAGTGAATGCGCACCTGCAGACCACTTGTGTGCACCCCTGGTTATATTCGAGGTCCAGCATGATTTTCAGTGCTGTGCTATATTACATTTCAATAAATATTACATTACTGTGTGTCTCAGCTGCTTTTGTATTGATTGAAATTTCAGTTTTAGTATGTTTTATCTGTTTCCTTAATGCTTTATATTTAATATTAAAAATATTTAGATTCAATATTGTGAGTAGAATTTGTTAAAGTTGAGCAGTGTACACAATACGTCAGCGTGTATTTACACCTGTACAGAAGTAGTAGCATTTGCCTTTTAATATAAAAAAAGTAGTACTTTACTTGAACAGAAGCATGAAAATATATGTACATAGAGTATAGACCAGGGGTGGGCAATTCCAGGCCCCGAGGGCCGGTGTCCCTGCAGGTTTTAGATCTCACCTTGGGTCAACACACCTGAATCACATGATTAGTTCATTACCAGGCCTCTGGAGAACATCAGGACATGTTGGGGAGCTAATTTAGCCATTTAAATCAGCTGTGTTGGTTCAAGGACACATGTAAAACCTGCAGGGACACCGGCCCTCGGGGCCTGGAATTGCCCACCCCTGGTATAGACTGTGTACTCGGCACACAATAGTTTTGAATTTCTCTTGATTGCATATGATTTCTCCATCCATCCATCCATCCATCCCTCCCTCCCTATATTATGTTAGTTCACCACATTCCCGAACTGTGTGTGGGATGGATATACACAATAACATGAAGTAAATAAAAAGGACAAAGGTCATGCTGAATCAACATGATTGTTTTCATGGAATCTTATATGAATTAAATCCTTTTCATTTACTGGTTAAAAAAAAAATAGTGAGGAGGAAAAAGGAAATGATGTTGGCTCATAAATCTAGATTCCAGTTGAGTAGTACTGTTGTACACACTAAAATCAAATTCCGCTATGCCTGACAAATTTTAAATATGTAGCAAGTTTCAACATAATACAATCTCTGGAGATGCACTGGGCAATTATGGATACTAGTCTCTAAAAAGAAATTCCGTTTCTAACAGCATGCAGGGAAGCACTCTTAGCAGTCTTAATAGTAGGAAGGCTAGATCAGGAACAGGAAACATTCTTTTTCACTGGTGGCACAAAAACACCAAGCACACATTTTTTACAGTTGGCTGGGAAACAAAACAATCAGATCCTGGCTGGAACTGAAATGCCAGACAACACAGCTGAAACTCACCGAAGCAACAAGACAAAGGAAGCAAAACTAATACAGCACAGAAGAGACGAGGGATGGTCAAAATAAGAATAACTGTGTTGATTCCAAAGGGAAATTCATTTGTCTCACCTGCTATTGGTGTGAGAATGAAAAAGCCTGATGCTGGGATTGCAAATGATTTTCTGCATCGCTCTGTTTTACAAAATACAACAATATATACATAAATATACATGAATACAAAATAAGACAGGCAGAAACACCGAGACACAGACTCAAACACTCAAACTTAACACAAAGACTAAAAGGTAAACAACCATGGAGACTGGACTGATTTCCAGTTGGAGATGCTGTGGACAAAACACAGACGCAAGACTAGAATAGACCAAAAGGAACTCATAACATAACATAACCAAGCAAAGAAGCAGGAGCTAGAAATATAGATGACAAAACTCAGAGCCACTAGGGAAAACTATGGTCATGACTAAATAATACAGAGCTTAAATATAAATAAATCTTTTGAATACAAAAGAATCCATAACAAAACATAGAACATTGGGTCAAAGACCCAGAACAATGTCAATGACACTGAAAATTCATGAAAAAAAAAATATTGAAAAACCATTCACAGCTGTGGCATTTACTGGACTAAACTGTCTTCACTAATTGTAGACCAATCTCCATCTGACAGAGGATTTCTTTAAATCACCCTGCCGTTCTTTCTTTAGCCAAGACTCCTGAGTTTAGAAAACACAAACACTGCAGTTCTTTCGCTCGCGAGGGCAGCCATGAAACACAGGATCTGCGTCTCATCTCTGTCTGCGTTTTTTATTTATACTTCTGTGTGTGTGTGTGTGTGTGTGTGTGTGTGTGTGTGTACAAAGATAACAGAGTTATTCTCAGAACTCAGAGCTGAGGTTTCACTTCTCTATATCTAAATGTTCTGTGAAGACAGGAAGCGGTTAGTAGCTGCATAGGTTCATCACACAAGTTACTAGGTGAAAAGTCACATAGACATGTGCTTAATGATAAAAAAAATACATTTCATGTAACTGATCAAAACATAATTTTCTTCTGACACCATCTTTGCTTTTATTTCAAAATCTCTTGAAAGAGTAGTTGTAATACAGCTGAGTGATCCTCAGAGGAATGGTTCATTTGAAGAGTTTCAGAGATGTTTAAGAATTCATCACAGTATGAAAACAGCACTAGTGGGTTACTAACAGAGATGGGCAGTATCACGTTAAAAGTAATGTGTTACTGTAATCCAATTACTTTTTCAAGTAGCATGTAAAGTAAGTAAAGTAATTGCAAAAAAAGTAATTAGATTACTGTTACTTTCCCGTTAGCACGCTGCGTTACTGCATTACTAAACCGTGATTTTGTTTGTGAGAGTGTCTCATGACAATGACGTCCGAGCGTGCGACGCCCGTGGCAGCAACAGACGTGTGCAGATCAACAATGGATAATATGGAGTGATGGAGAGTGCGACCATGCAGTGTTTAAAGCGTGGAAGTAATCACATTACTTTGAGTTTGATTCTGTAAAAAGTGACAAAAACATTAGTGTCCGCTGTTCACTCTGCGTGGGGAGAAAACTTCTTTCTACAGTGAAAAATGAAACTTCAAATCTGAGCGAGCAGCGAGCACGCCGCCACGGGAATGTGACACTCACAGAGAAACCCCCGGATCCCCCCCACTGACATGACCGCTGTGGGCAAACCTCCATCCGCCCCACTCCTGCTAAACAGCTGACAATAGATTTAAGAGGGACAGGACTCAGAGCTGCTGAATCTTGGATTTTATTTATTTTCTGCTGTGTTTTACTTGCATCTATTTGAAAGAGTGTAAACACAAAACATGAATTTATTTTATATGCTGGCATATGCAGAAAATAGGTTTAAATGTTAAAGAATTTCTTCCAGTCAGAGAATGTTGCATATAATTTAATTTTTGCTTGATGCATAAAGTTAAAAGATTAAAAATAATAAAACAAGTTTTAAAAAGA
Source organism: Oreochromis niloticus (assembly GCF_001858045.2). NCBI lineage: Eukaryota > Metazoa > Chordata > Actinopteri > Cichliformes > Cichlidae > Oreochromis > Oreochromis niloticus. The sequence continues at coordinate 1,483,202 of NC_031982.2, read as the reverse complement.
GACTTTTTCATTCGATTACATTTTATATGATGGATTATGCAGAAAAAATAGAATTGTGCTGAAAGGTCTCTTGCTTTATTACGTATTCAGTTTGCGTATAATGTTTTTAAAAAGTAACTCAGTAATAAAGTAACTCATTACTTTAGAAAATAAGTAATCAGTAAATAGTTACTAAATACTGATTGCTTATCCAAGAAAGTAATCCTGTTACTTTACTATTTTCAATTAACTTGATCAACACTGGTTACTAATGACCTTCTTATTGTCCCTCTTGGTGGATTGTAGTCAGTGTAGCCTTAGTGCAACATTCGATACCACTCGCACAAAATCTTACTATAGAGAATATAACACAGTAGATCTTAATGAATCATATATTTTTCATAAACACCTAACTATTCATGTAATGGGGGAGTCTTTGTCATGGTCTGGGTGAGTGCCGGTGTTTTTCCACTATCTGTCACAACTCCTCCTCTGGGCGGAGTCTGACTCGGCTGTCACAGGATCCGGGACAACAACTCTCTGCTAGATTGTCTGCTAACTGGTGTTAGTGTTACCTCACTCATGTGCTTCATTAGAATTTATGCTTGTACTCTGTTTCTCTTGTGCCTAGTTGTGTCCACAGATTGCTTACCTGACCGCCTACAGTTTCCTTTCTCCACTCTCACTCTGGTACAGACTCCCTCCTTCTTATCACCTGCCTACCTCCCTGCACTCACAGTTGGACCACCTCATGGATTGGAACACCTCAAACTCACCCGGACCTTTTCCAAACCAACCTCCTCTTCACACGTGCCTCTACCTGCAAACAGCCGCTGCAAGATAATCACTCTGGGTATTCTCTTACTTAGACTTAGATCCTCCCACGCCGATCGGCGCATCGGGCGACAAGAAAACGCCATCGAACTCGGCTATCGCGGCAGTTGTTGCTTCATCCCATGACAGTTCGACTGAATGTAAATCTTCAAGGAAAGTCCTCCTCCATGTTATTTTGGGTCTTCCTTGCCGTCTCTTTCCATTCTTCGGGTTCCACAGAATCGCGACACGGTCAGGCCTCGCGTCCGGTAGCCGAAGGATGTGACCAGCAAATCTGAATCGACGCTTGGTGACTTGGACATGGAGCGGCTCTACTCCCGCACGGTGATATATTTCCTCATTGGTAATGCGATCCCGATATGTGATCTTGAGCAGCCGTCGAAGACAACGTTGTTGGAAGACGTCAAGATGATCTTTGCAGTTGATTTCCAAGTCTCCGCTGCATACAGTGCCGTCGGTATAACGATGGTCTTCAGGAGCCGCAACTTGGTTGATAAAGGCAGTGCGGTGGTCATCCATATAGGTCGTAGTCGTTGAAAGGCTGCCCATGCTTTCCCAATTCTGCACTTAATGTCATGCTCCACGTCCCCGTCACTGCTAAAAGTGCAACCCAGGTACATGAACCTGTCCACCTCTTCTAGCTGCTGCTGCTGATTCACAGTAACCGCTGTGTTTGATGGTGTAGCGTAACCAACTCGCATAATCTTCGACTTCTCACCGCTGATCCTGAGTCCTATCGGTGCTGCTTCGCTTTCCAAAGATGAGGTTGTTTTCTGAAGAGCCCGGAGTGTTGGTGCAAGTAAGGCTATATCGTCCGCAAAGTCCAAATCTGTGAACTGCTGCAGGGAATCACGTCCGGCGACCCCCATCGTGTTCGGTCCAATTGCTCGGCGCATGACATGGTCAATGGCGATGTTAAATAGGAATGGCGATAGGACGCAGCCTTGTCGCACACCAGTATCGATGTTAAAATATTCCGTGATGCCGTTGTCTGTTCGGATGCAACAACTAGAGTTGTGGTACAACGCTTGGAACGCGGTAACGAAGCGGTCGGGTACGCCGTAAGACTTGATGATTTTCCAGAGCGTGTCCCGATTCAGGCTATCAAAAGCCTTTTTAAAGTCAACGAAGTTCACGCATAGCCTTTGCTGGAATTCGAGGCTTTGCTCAATAATTGATCTCAGCGTGAATATTTGTTCAATGCAGGACCTTCCACTTCTGAAACCCGCCTGCTCCTCTCGTAGCCGTTCGTCCACCGTTCTCAATAGTTGCCGAAGTAATACCTTTCCGAACACCTTCCCTGGGATGGAGAGGAGGGTGATGCCACGCCAATTATTGCAGTTTGACAGATCACCCTTCTTTGGGAGTTTCACGATGGTACCTCTCGTCCAGTCACCGGGTACTTCGCCTCTTTTCCAGCATTTGTTGACCAGAGTTGTCAAAGCTCTGACCAGAACGGGGTCGGCGTACTTCAGGAGTTCCGCAGTGATTTCGTCGGCGCCGGCTGCCTTTCCACTCTTGAGAGACTTAATTGCCGCCTTTGTCTCGTCCATAGTGAAGGGGCCAGTGTCCACAACGAGTTCATCATTTTCGGCTAAGTCATTGTTCAACAAGGGCGTGTCTGGAGTGGGTTGATTCAGGAGATCTTTGAAGTGTTCTACCCAGCGCTTATCTTGGTCTTCCTGCATGACGAGAGGTCTGCCATCTCTGCTTTTAATTGGCCCTCCTTGACCCGAAAAGGTGCCAGTGAGATCACGCACGATCCGGAATAGCATTCTCGTATCATTCCGATCAGCAGCTTCCTGTGCCTCCTCTGCTTTCCGCTCGACCCATTCGCGTTTATCCCTTCGACAGCTTCGCTTCACCTGCCGATCAAGGCGTCGATACCGCTCCTCTGCGGCTTGCTGTTGTTTATTTGATGTCGTCTGATCCTGGGCGATTTTTGCTCTTCGTCGTTCATCGACTAGCTGCCATGTTTGATCTTTGATCCAACGTTCCTTGAAGGTCCCTCTTCGCCGACCGATGGTATTCTCTGCAACACGTTTAAAACTTTGCACTGATGCCACTCTCCTCCTATTCGGCCCTTTTACCGTCACTCACTGACCTGTCCCCAGACAGCAGCCCATGTTTTGCTTCCAGCTCTGAATGTGACACTCCAAGCCTCAGTTCACCTATGTTAGCCACCGCTGCTAGTCCCAACTCAGGAGTAATCCCCTGTCATAGTAGGTTCCTTGTTTCACGTATTAATCATCATTCCCCTGTTCATTTAGGCATCCATAGTGAATGTTACTATCTCTCCAAGTACACACATTTCTCATAGTTTTATTGTATTTTGTGTGTTCCCTGGTGTATAGCCCAGCCCCATTAGTCTCTTGCAAGTTGATGCTGTTATCTCACCCTTGTATATAGTCACTGTTTCACATTCACAAGAGCTGTATAGAATCCCAAATTCTGTATTAAAAGAGATTTCACACAGCGCCTTGTGTCTGAGTTTTATCTGTTCCGTGGGTCCACTCTGCCTCCGACCTGTGCCGTGACAGTCTTCTTCACATGCTAAGGTTAATTATGGAGCTCCACAGGGGACCAATTGTCTTTACATTACACACATTTTTTCAACTGAGAACCATGAATCGGCACTGTATTGTGGTGGATAGGTTTGAGCGCCCTACTGATCCTGAAAGCTCTGTGGGGGGGGGCAATTTGCCCCTGTTAAGAAATCCCAAGGCAAACTCATGCTAAATACAGTGTTAGATGAAAAGTCAACAATCAACCATGTTACCTCACCTGGATTGGGGTTACTGGGACCCTACCCTGGAACTAGATCCAGAGAACGGGCTTGTATGAGCATCTTGTGGTTGGGCCTTAGCCTGAATCCTTCCGTTCAACAAATTGGCATGTCTCTTTGGTTTCTGAAACTGGTTTTAGATATATAGCAACATGTCCTTATACATATTGTTTTTTTTTTTTCTGTTCTTACTGACTGTTACGTACCAGTCTAGGGGTACAGGAGCACAACATAAGGGTTAAAAAGGGTGTCACTGCCCCTGTCCCCAAAGCTAGAACCAATAGTCAATATACCCTTAAAGGTGAGGTTTATTGTTACCAATAACATAAAACCTGAACGCATTAACTTCTGGGTGAACAAAGACCAAAATAATAAACAAAACAAGCTGTTCCAAAGAAGTGCTACCTGAACCCTGCGTGAAATGAAACGAGCACAACCCCTAACTCCCAAATTTAATAAACAAGAGAAAACAAGTGAAAGACAGTTCACCCTTTCTGCTTCAGTGCTTATTTACTAATGGACAAGACTAATTACAGCACAAAAGACACACACAAGATCAATCACTGACAGTTTGGAGGCCAAGGACAGGTCTGCTGCTGTCAGGAGAACAACTGCTGGAGACCGTTTTTGAAATGGCCAGTTGATAGTGTGGGCCAGTCAGCAGCTGCCAGGTCAAACCCAGCCCACAAGAACTACCCAATCAGGAGGAGGACCTGCAGAGACTCTTAAAGGCACAGAACACACATACACAACAGAGTCCAGACATACTGACACACTGATTCAAAATATGGCCAGAGCTGTAACATTGACCAGCAAGTGTTCTTTTACTATAAACTGCACTCACCTATTCACCTTTTGCCATTATTTCATATTTTGTATATTCCAAATTAAAACTGTTAGAGTTTGACTACTATTGATGTTCACAGCCACGATCTTGGATGGTTAAGTTGGCGTTTTTGGGGCTGCTCTGACTTTTCAAGTGTTACCTCGGACAGTTAGAGTTTAGAGATCTCTAAAGGTTTTAAGCTTGGCTGATATATGGTAATTAGCTTTCTTGTCTGAGTCAACTTAGCAAAGTGGAGTAATGGAGAGAGGTGTTGGAAGGTTGAATTTTAACAGCTTTCACCCAATAATCTTTAGGCATCAGCAGCTACTACTATATACATACAAGTTGGAAATCTGAGAGGGCGTTCCAGTTTAAATTCAATTCAGTTCAATGTATTTATGTAGCACCAAATCACAACAACAGTCACCTCAATGTGCTTTATGTTGTAAGGTAAAGGGAAAAGGGGAAAGGAAAATTCTCAACAGGAATACCGCTCTGGCAAAACCAGGCTCCAGGAGGGGGAGCAGCTGCTGCATCAACCGGTTGAGGCAAACATTTGTAATAGACTTTACTTTTTGCCCCACAAAAAGTGTACCTTGCCATATTTTGGATCACAGTGGTTGGATTTTGCTCTATGTGTGTCTTGTGCCTTTAAGTGTCTCTGCAGGTCCTTCCTGATTGGAGAGCTGGCAGCTGCTGATTGGTTTCCATCATCAACTGGCTGTTTTAAAAACCATCTCCAGCAGTTGTCCCCTGGCAGCGACAGCAGCAGCAGACCCATCCTTGGCCTCCATACCATCTGTGACAAATTTTCACGTGTGACTTTAGAGAATCATTAAGTTTTGCATTTAGTGTGTAGATACTCTTTCACTTGTAAATAAGCACAGAAGCAGTGAGCTGGCTCGTTGTTTTCTGTACTTTTTCAGTTTCACACAGGGTTTAGGTAGCACCTCCCTTTTTGGAATAGGTTGTTTTGTTTATTATTTTGGCCTTTGTTCACCCCAGAGTTAATGCTTTCAGGTTTTTGGTAGCAATAAACCACGTTGACCTGTAAATTGACTGTTGGGTATAGCTTTGGGGACTAAGCCTTCTGTACCCCTAGACTGGGATGTAACACTTGCTGAGAGTGCTTCTCTGTGTGTCACCATTGTTGCAGACTGCCCTGTTTAGCCTTCATTCACTGGCCCATATAACATTTGAAATAAAGACATTTTGAACATTTAATTTATTGTCAAATACAGTATATTTCTTGCTATGAAAACCCAGAAAGCTTCAGAAGAAAAACTAACATATTTAAGACATTAGATGTTAAATTTCCAGTTTCTCTCATATTTCTCTCCCGGCCCCTCTTTCTTACACCTTTATTCATCTCTGATAATCATGTTACCACATATTCACATTCTTCTTCTTGAAAAATACAACTATTGTACTGTTGCTTTAGCTAGCAGACAGGTTTTGCAGCAAACTGTGCAGAGCATGTTTGTTTTTGGTGATATAATTTTACCAGGTTTGTTTGTTTTTGTTAATTGTCTGACACAGTAACTCTGTTTATGCTCGCTCCACTTCAGTTACAAGCTGAAGTACCATGACTGCAACATTATAGACATCTGCGTGCATAAACGTTACAGGGATGAAAAAGTATATGTTCAGGTGGGACAATGTGACAACTGTGAACACAGTTCTATTTTCTCATGAAAAATGAAGTTGCTTGACAGTTTTTGGTATTAAACTTTCTATCAGAATGCACACACATGCAAAGATGCTCCATGATAATGTCAAATCCGAACCTACCCGTATAAAGAATCTTCTATATGTCATGCACACATACACAAACAGTTTCTCTAGCCTCTGGCATGGAAAAGTAAATTCTAACCAGTGGCTTTCTCTTTATGACATCGACAGTGGAACAAACATGTTCTCGGCAGGAAGTTAATTACTTGTTACAGTCAGGGTGTAATAAAAAGACAGACTGATATGGTGTGACACCTGAAGCCATTATCTCCCACCTCCACACACACATTAATACCCCCCCCCCCCCCCCCCCACACACACATACAAGCACACAGTAAATGAACACACAAGTACAAGGTGCATGAGTGGATAAATGAAAACACTGTGTGTTTAGTCACTGTCCAGGAGGTCTCTGTCACCTTTGTAATAACATTACCCCAGGGGTGTCAGTTAAATTAATTAAAAAAGTACACACACACACGCACATATGTAGACTTTCACACACATTTAATGCTAGGAAATTTAATTAGGTTCGCTTACATCAATACTAAACACATTTGAGGCTGGTGGAATTAATTTTCATAACAGTGCTTGGATATTAGCTCTTCAAAGTTGTGTTAGTGTAAAAGAGATGACACAGGAACTGTGTGTGTGTGTGTGTGTGTGTGTGTGTGTGCCTCTCTGTCTGTGTATGTACACTTTCAACAAGTTTCAGATGTAAGCCACTGGACTTGGAACACTTTTTAAGAACGGAAGATTTTGATTTAAATCAGCTCAATTCAGTTTTTTTTTTTTACATCATGACAAATGACAACAACAGTTACCTCCAGGTAAACACCCTACAATAACACAGAGAAAACCCCATCAATCAGATGACCACTTGGCATTCGTGGGAAGGAAAAACTCCCTTTTAACAGTAAGAAGACTCTGACAGAGCCATCCTCAGGGCGGGGCAGTCACCTGCCATGACTGGTTAGGGATCAGGGGAGGAAGATGGGACAAAAGACACGCTGTGAAAGGTTTCTGGGCACCCACATCTCCATCAACCTCACCTGTACTCATAACACCAACGCGCCGGTAAAGAAGGCCCAGTAGTGGCTGCACTTCCTCTGTGTCCTGAGGAAGAACAACCTGAAAAAGAAGCTGCTGCTGATCTTCTACTGCTCCTCAGTGGGGAGCATACTCTCCTACTGCCTGGGTGTTTGGTACGCAGGGACCACAACTAGGAAAGGAAGGCTGCACAGAGGGTAATTAACACTGCCCAAAATTATCATTGGCTGCCCTCTGCCATCCCTGGAGGCCATGCCAGCTCCTCCTGTCTCAGGAAAACCAGCCCCATCACATGACCCGTTGCATTCCACCTATCACCTGTTTGACACCTTGCCTTCTGATGGGTGCCTCATGTCAGTCAGGTCCCACACCTCCAGACTCACAACCAGCTTCTTCCCCTGGGCCATTCGGGTTGTAAACAAACATTTATAGTATGTATGTTTACATATACTTTATACTCCTTTTATCTGTTATTTATTCTTGCTGTCCTACTATTTATATTTTTATTTTATGCACAGTTGGTGCGGAGCACCCACAATTTCATTGTGCATGTACAATAAAAAGGCAATAAAATAGTATTCTATTCTATTCTATTCTATTCTATTCTATTCTAGGAACCACGAGTAAGCCTGCAGTCTTGCAGCTAAGTGCTCTATTGGGGTGATATGGTTCTATCAGGTCTTTAAGATAACATGGAATTTTAATAATATAATATAATATAATATAAAAATATAATATATATATTATAAAATATAATATATTTGATTTTGAATTTCATGGGGAGGCAATACAGAGAAGCTAATATGAGAGTTCTTTTTACTTCCCTGTTTCTTATTCCAATTTTCTTCTTTTCCTTCTTTTTTCACATTTTCCTCACTTTAAAGAAATATTTAAATTAGGATTAGGGCAATGGTTGGAGTTTAGCATGGAACTGTGTTGGATTTCATTATATGCGTCATATGAATGAATGTCTTCCATACAAACATAAACAGTGTTAAGGACAGAAGGTCAAAGTCTGTCACATAGAGAAATATACAGAATCTTCACAGTATGTTTATGTTGTCTGAAGGTTCAAATCTTGGGAACGGGTCAATAAAGCCTATAATGAAGTATCATTACCATGAAATAAATACATATATTTTTCAAATATTAGAGCATATCCTATTGTCCATATATTACAAAATACGGCCCATCTGGTGCCATTTGTTCCTCCATATCTGTGGGGGTGTATGCATACTTTTGATTGTGTGTGGATACGATCAAATCCAAAATCAACTTGTGACCAAATTCTTGTTTTTTAAAGTCATGAAAAATGTCCTGATTTCCACCTGTGTTTCCCACCTCTTTCATTTTCCTCTTATTATCCTGTGTATATATTTTAAGAGTCTCCACTTGTCCATAGTGTGTATTTAAATTGTGTGTATCCTTGCTCCTTCCATTTCCATAAATGTTCTTAGATGTCTTAGCTTTGTTTATTTCATCGAACATACAGAATTAAAAGCTTTTTTAAAGTTTAGTTTCTGTTCAGTATTTTATTAAGTCAGACTTAACAATATAGCCATCAATAGCCATCAATAAACCAATTTCCTTACTTTCATCTATACCTAGGCAACTGTCCACTTCATACATGTTGTTGTTTTTATGTACTGAATTTGTGCTTTAGTTAGATAATTGTTTAGTAATCCTAAATACTGTGAATATTCAGTGGTTTGTAACAGCTCAATAGCTTTTTTCTAATTAGTGATGTCACCATGTGATTACATTAGTTGTGATTTACAGAAAAACTTTGATATTTCCAATGTAATTTTATTTCCAAAGCTTAGTGTAAGGGCTTGTTAATGGGATAATGAGTTAATAAATTTAGGTATTACACATAACTGTATTGTTAGATATGCAATAACGCTGTTTTGTGTGTGCTGCAGGCCTGCAGGCCTGTGCTCTTATAATTAGTCTTGCCATCTGTGTGTCAGAGGGTGGCAGCCATACACCCCTGTTTTATCCCTGCCTCCAGCTATTAAATTATAAAGCAGTGTGCTGCTCCATTGTGGAGAACTGACTCAGTGTCAAATCACTAAGTTACAAAATCAGATATCAGATATACAGATCCTTATTCAAGCAGTCCAGTAATACTGATTAAAACACTTATTACTAAATATCTGCTATACCTAACAGACAGTATTTTGATTGTTTCCAGAAATATCTTTTCAAGCAGATTGTTCAAAATATCATGTGCTGTTTGCCTCCATCACAGCAGAATATTGGTTAATAAAACTATTTTGAATTCTCACAGGTGTAGAATACCAAAATGTGTCCTTTACCGGAGATAAAGACAAATTAACTAGTCTTTAATAGAGAAGACATAATTCTGTTTATTTCCTATATGCTTAATCTATTTGCAAACTCAAATAATAATCAAAACAAAGCCTTTAGATGCTGAAACCAGAGCTGAGATGCCACTGCTGTCAGTGTGCTTTCACCAGGGTACAGCAAGAATCAGGGTTTTAAATGGCAGGGTGTTGAGGAGTCAAGCAGCAGCAGACAATCAAACTCCGCAAGGACAATTGAAGCTCCTCAGAAGCAAAGAGGTCATGCTCTCTTCCAAAAGAAGTTGCACAACATGGAAACAGAATGAGCTTTTGTTATTTTTCAATTTATAGTTCGAATTTGACCAGGGATGTCATAAACCAGTTGGTAATGCCATTGCAACAACTGTCTTTTACAGTCTATAATATCGAACATGAAAGAGTAACGTACAAAAGGTCGATGACATCTTAGCTTATGTGTGCTTACACTGAAGTAAAGTTTGAACCTTTTTGCTAAAGCATATAGTTAGGGCTGGACCAGGTGACCCTGAATCCTCCCTTAGTTATGCTGCAATAGACGTAGGCTGCCGGGGATTCCCATGATGCTTTGAGTTTTTCCTTTCCAGTCACCTTTCTCACTCACTATGTGTTAATAGACCTCTCTGCATCGAATCATATCTGTTATTAATCTCTGTCTCTCTTCCACAGCATGTCTTTATCCTGTTTTCCTTCTCTCACCCCAACCGGTCGCAGCAGATGGCCGCCCCTCCTTGAGCCTGGTTCTGCCGGAGGTTTCTTCCTGTTAAAAGGGAGTTTTTCCTTCCCACTGTCGCCAAAGTGCTTGCTCATAGGGGGGTCATATGATTGTTGGGTTTTTCTCTGTGTGTATTACTGTAGGGTCTACCTTACAATATAAAGCACCATGAGGCGACTGTAGCTGTGATTTTGCATTGTATAAATAAAACTGAAATTGAATCCTTGGATATAAAATGTCAATCCTTTTATTTTTTTTCCTATCAGATATTTGAAATGGTGAGTGTTGAATGTGAGTGTGAATGGTTGTTAGCCCTGCCACAAACTGGCAACCAGTGAAGGGTGTACCTTGCCTCTAACCCTATGGCAGCTGGGAAAGGCCCCAGCACCCCATTAAGCTTAATTGGATAAGCAAAAGAAAACTGATCGAAGGATGGAATGATGGATTTGAGATGCTGTCAGGACAGTCTTCAATACTTGAGTCATGGCCAAAAACATAGGTTTTTTAGGTCCCAATGAACTTGGCCTTTGCCAAATTCTAATCTCTTCAGTGTTTGGTAAAAGTGAGCTTTTCTGGCAAATCCAAGATGTTCTCTTAACCCAAAAATATAACTCTGACCAAGGTCATTAAAGTCTTGTTGATATGGAGAACAGTTCTACTGGAATTGCGATTAACCCTAGTGCACGGGATTACTTAAAGAGGATGTAGGACCTATGGAATCTTTGACACTCAGCATCCAGACTGATGGCGAAACAACTGGTAGCTCGGTGTTCCAACAAGAAGGAACTGCTATCACAGGTCGGGGGGGATATCATCACCGACACCACTGCTAAGCAAAAACTCACAGCCTTGGCCACCAGAGAGGTAGAAGGCAGGAGAATAAACCAGCTGCACTCCATGGAACCATCCAAGGTGTACTCTCAGTGGCGGGGGGACAATACTGGAATAGCCCCACCAAAGCTGGAGATGGAGCAGTACTGGAAGAGCATGAAAGCATCTCCAATATGAAGAGTTGACAGCTCCAGCCCCCTACATGATTCATGCTTACTGACTGAAGAAGCTAACTGCACTCCATGAGTCTCTGGCAGCACAAATGCACCAGCTCTTAATATACTAGACATACCTAATGAGACACACTGAAGGCTGGACAGTCCTGATCTCCAAGGATCCCTAGAAAGGATTGGTACCATTCAAATACTGGGAAAAACCTGCCTCAGTACCACATGGAACCTCATGTCAGGCATAAGATGAACAAGCACATGGCTCAATACATGAGCGGGGCACAGAAAGGAATTGGCTGGAACACCAGAGGAGGAATATCAGCTACTGGTAGACAGAATAGTTGCCAGACACTAGACTGACCAACCTGTGGACTGCCTGGATTGATTACAAGAAGGCTAACTTCAAGCCCATAGCACAAGTCACCATCAAGTGTGGGATGTACCAAAGATGCTCTGTCCCCACTGCTGTTCTGCATAGGCCTGAACCCCCTCAGTAAGATCATTGACAAGACTGGCTACGGATACCGACTATGGAATAGTTGTCAGTTGTCAGCCACCTCCTGTACATGGATGACATCAAGCTGTATGCCAGGAGTGAACGAGACATCGATTCAATGATCCACACCATCAGGAATTGATAACTCGGAGGAAAATAAGGACACTAAAACTAAAAATCAGTCTAAGGGGATCACTTTTGGGCTCCCTTGGCTGAAACAATGAGTTTTATGTTAAGAAACCAAGGATATACGGTCCACTTTCACTGTCTGTCTTTTTAGCAGTAAGTGGCTCCCTTGATCCCCATAAAACTGATTTTTTAGTTTTAGAGTCCTTATATTCCTCTCATTTATCGATTCTGTCACTAGTTAGTTAACATAAACTGATGTAAGTGTATTTGCTGCAACAGAGCAACCAACCACATGATGTAATGTTCCGTACTGACAAAAGATGGCGCTACACATGTTTCTCAAAACTTAAACTTTAAACACTTATTTCTTAAATCCAGCTTCACAGACAGAGTTACATCTATGTCAGTTTTTGAGAGCAGGGCTCAATAACTTAAATTAGCTTATTTTATGTGTAGTGTTTCATGTCGTCTTTAAATCAAAATAAAACAGCACAGCTGCATCAATCAGAGAAGTTAAACATTACCAATAAGAAAAAAATGCATTTTAAACGTTATTTGAAAGGAATGTGTCTGTCATGGTCCGGGTGAGTGCCTGTGTTTTCCACAGAGGTGGCAGTTCCACCTCTGGGAGGAGCCTCCACGTACCTGCTCGTTGTTCTCACCTGCAGGTAATCAGGCCGTCAGTATATAAGGCCACTGTTCTCAGCTACTCGCCAGATCATCAGCTAGCCACTGTTAGTGTAGACCACCATATTGTCTCCGTGTACCATAGTAAATTACCTTGCCTTACCATGTGTTTTTGTTCACAGCTACTCACCAGGCAGCCAGGTTCAAACCTTATTCATAGTTCATGTTAAGTCTCTTAGCTCACTGACAGTTTGATTGTCGCGTTGTATGTTCACTAGTCCTGTAAATAAACTTCACTCACATTCACCAGTGCCTCCGACTGCATCCTGCATTTTGAGTCCTTTCCTTGAGACCGCCTTCGGCCGTGACACTGTCTAGGTACACTTTGATGATTTTGTCTCTTTTACTTTGTCTTTTCCACCAAAATTAAATTTAGATATGTGACTGTATATATAAAATGTCTGTAAAATCAGTTAATAAAGCTGAAAGTTAATAAAGCTGAAAAGTCTGTATTTCGGTGACATCTTGTTAGATTTAAAATTCAATGAGGTGATGTGGCTAAATGTATTAGCAAAACCAAATGGTAAATGGCCTGTATTTGTATAGCGCTTTACTAGTCCCTAAGGACCCCCAAAGCGCTTTACACTACATTCAGTCACATTCAGTCATAATCCTGTTGATTATCAGTCACTGATAATCAACAGGAAAAACTTTCACTATACGTATATTATTACTTATGTATACTGTATAGAGCAGCTGCAATATTTACTGGCTCTGCTGTGTGCATCCCCTCCCATATTTTCCTCTTCCAGCTGCTGTCATAATGACTGACCTGTTTAGTTGGGTAAAAAAGCAGCTGTTACGACCACTCTCTCATAAGTACTTATACTAAATACTTTCCCAGGGGTCGAGTATAGAAGAGCTTCTGTTTTCATACAACAGCCTGCTGGTCTGTTACAGTCTCTCCCTCTCTGTATTTTGCAGTGAGTTTGAGGTTACCATCATAGTGCAGAAAATATTAGTTTTTAAAAAACAGCAACCATGATGAAGTGTTTGGTTTTGCATATTACAATTTTAAAATGCCAGTTGTATTGATATATCTATATTAAATGTTAACTAACACAGATCTTGTACTTTCCTATCTACTGTACAATATAAAGCGCCTTGAGGCGACTTTTGTTGTGATTTGGCGCTATATAAATAAAATTGAATTGAATTGAATTGAATTGAATTCCTTCCTCGTGGACTACAAAGAAGAGATAATTCTTCAGACAAGGAGAAGGGAGAGTGTCAATATTATATTCAAGGAAATGGGAGGGGGGGGGGGGGGGGCAAACAAAGAAAAATAAGGAAAGATTAATGTAAGATGGGTGAAGCTAGGCAATGAGAACTAACAGAGTTGGTAGCTGCTTGTTTTTCCTGTTTTGTTAGGAATTCACCCACAAATATATTACATAGGTCCCTTGCCAATGTTTTTCCCAATCCTTTGAATTTTGGATCCCGTGAGGCATTAGCTGTGCTAAAATACAGAAGGTATAACAGCAGAACTATCACTGTGAATCACATTAAACGGCTCATTGCCTACATTTTAAAACTGACCTCCCACCTGGCTACAAGAAGTTTATCATCTTGTCCACATCTACCTCAGACTGTCACTTGTAGCCTCTCATCCAGCATCCATAGTGCTCTGCCTCACTTTGCAGCCCTTCACCACCTCACCTCTACTCCTCAGGCCTGAAACCCATCCAATTTGGCTGCTCTAGTTCAGATTTTATTTATTGTTTGCTTGGAGTAGTTCTCCAGGTTCTGGACTCTCTGCTCTGTTCAGTTATGGTTCCCCTGTTGCTCTGTACAGCCAGCAGCTAACCTGGTTCTCCATGGGTTCACTCAGAAACTGCTATGACTTGCTCTGTACCAGTGTTGTGCCAGAAAGTGATTTTTGATATTTCTGTGTTTTTGTGTCTAATGTCTTTGTGTATATTAGTGAATAGACTATAGTCATCAATAATTTTGAAGGGTTTATAAATAAAATAAAGAAAAGCCCTGACAGTCATTGTCATGTAGAACACAGAGTAGGCACAAAAATGTAGCTTGATAATCAATCCAGTAATTTTTGGATTGATCCTTTTCATGTAACTGTTATGTTATGTTTGTTGCAATTTTTCTTCACTTCTTGGCCAGATCTCTCTGGAAAGCATATTTTTAATCTCAGTAGCACTTTTTAACTTGATAAATGAAGGAAACATAAAAGTCACTTTCTAAAAATTGATTGCAGCTTCTACTTCTAATCAGTGACATGTAGAAGCTTTGTAACAGGAATGTTAGATTTTGTTAAAAATGACTTGATGCGATTCATAAGAATTTGGTTTGAGATAAATATGACAAATTACAGGCCAACAAGTCATTTACAACAGTTCTAATACCGGCATGACCTGTTCAGCCTTGCAGTAATTATTCATGTTTTGTATAATTATTATCCCCTGTGTATTTATTTGCTCATGTCGGAGCAGCCTACTTGTCAAAATTTGCATAAGCACTGCTATGCGACCTGGCATGCTGGAGTAGTCATTGGCTAGTCCTGCTAGTACTGCATACATCTCAAAAAGAGTGGTTACCTGTGGACTGAGAAACTGTTGCATACCATAAGGCTGACAGTAGGTACAGTTCAGGTTCCTTGAAGGGACATTACATGAGGAGAGCTAGACAGGTTTAGCAGCAGGACTGGTATTTGCTTGTCCGTGGAAAGACGACCAGGACAAATACTGGCAGAGCCCTACAAATGACCTGAAACAGCCACTCAAATTAGTTAAATTAAATTCAGGTTTATTTATATTAGTGCAAACTCACAATAGTGCTTTGAGGCAAATTCTGGAGAAAACCCCAATAATCAAAACAACCCCATCTGAGCGGAGGGAGACAGGACAAAACAGAGACTAAGAGAGCGTGAGAAGACAAAGTTCAATGACATGTTGCAGTAGTAACTTAACACAAACATATAGGTAGTGAAAAGAGGTGAGTGGACAAGAATAACTCACAGTGTTTCACATTAGGTCCTACAGCAGTCTGAGCCTACAGCATCATTGCTGAGGCAGCTGTATGAAGACAACATGAGATTTTCTCTGACACAAATAGATAAAACCTGATGAAGGTCAAAGGTTGTCACTATGTATGTTGAACTAAAAACTTGAAGATCATGAGTCCTGCTTGATCCCTGCGATGAGCTTCAGTCTTCCTGATGTTTCTGAAATGATGCCTCTCTCTGTTGGTCAACAGAACATCTGGCACAGGACAGCTGTGATGAAAGAAAGGGAGGAAGATTCTCCAAACCTCTGGACTGAGGAAGCCCAACTTGGTCCTGATGGTCTCCCTCACTAGTTTTCCCCCAGGGCGGATGTAGCTGTTGATAATAATGTGCATTATTATTATTAAATGAAAAGGACAAATGACACTTCTTTGAAACCTGCTGCTGCTGTGTTTAGTTACCAGGCTGTAGAATGATCTGTGAGTGTAATGGATCTAAAACCATTTAAATCTTCAGTTATATTTCATCCTCAGTCTGATGTTAAAATCTCAAAGGACAACACTGCATTTCTGATATTAACAGTAACTGTGGGCCTCTGTGGAGTGTGCAGTCTCTGTCTGAAAATGGATAGCAAAAACTAAGCAGTGCTTGTTCAAACATACAGACTAATAGAGTAACAAGTGTGTAGCATCGCTAACTAGCTAGCAACAAGCCTCTAACACAGTACGTATGCTAACAGCTAATGTAGCGAATGAATTAACAGCAGAGTGATTTTAGATGTTGTACAACTATAAGATGATAAGCTGTGTGTCTTTTTCATAACAGTGACGTGGTTGTATTTATCTTAATTTAACCAGTCCTCAGTCGCGGTAAACCCATCAGCAGATAAACTGGAGCAGCTGGGCTACGTAAAAAGTGTAGGGGGGCGTGTTCGCTAGTGGTGTGCGATACCGCATATTTTGGTATCAATCCGATACCAAGTAAATACGGGCCAGTATCGCCGATAACAATACCGATACTGATACTTTTCAATAAATAAGGTGGATGCGTCATTGAATTGCTAAATCGCAATTAATTTTCATGACCTTAAGTCTTTTTTGTGATGTTTCCTTTTTTATTATTAAATAGTTTAAACCAAGGACATAATTAGGACAAAGTTTATAATTAAATTAAAAATGCTTTATTATTATGGCGGGTCGTGGTCTGTGATGCCGCTGCAGGTGAGATGGACTCACCTTCGCGGCATCTACAATCATGCCTCGCCGGCTTAAAACCTGTGTGCTGCTTGTGCTGTTGTTGTTTTTGGCGGTGATGTGTACGGCTGGCAGCAGGAGAGCTGCAGCCATTGAATGTACTGTTACAGCAACCGTGTGATTACTGTAAGAGTGGACAGTGCGCGGCTCGGGGTGAGCTGGAGGCTGGCGAGCCAGCGGGACCTGCCAAGCTGGAGACGGAGGTCGAAGTGCGCAGGGGTCCTGCCACGTCCGAGGGCAGCGTGCTGTCCTCTCCGGCCTCCTCCAACAAAGGCCAGCACGCTGCATGGTCCTGCGTGCCGGCCGCCTGCCCAGCTGCCTGTGAGCCCCGGATCACTTCCACGCCTGCTGCGCCGCTGCTGCTTGCCACATGGGTGGCCACCAGACCAGCTCCGGGGCTTCCGCTGGAGGCGCGGGTGACTGCCAGAGTGGACACTTCCCCGTAGCCCATGGGGCACCGATGGTCCGGGCCGGGCCGATTTCCTCGCCTGCTCGCGGAGTGGGGAGTAGGTTTGGCCAGATGGCTCCCCAACCTGAAGCGGGCGATGGGGGTATGTGGTGGGGCGTGTTCTGTGATGTCGCAGCAGGTTTGGTGGTGGTGATGTGTACGGCTGGCAGCGGGAGAGCTGCAGCCATTGAATCTACTGTTACAGCAACAGTGTGAAAGAAACTACAAAAGCAGATCTCAGCTCATGACTCTGCTTCTGTCTGGAAAGGAATCGGACAGTTAACCCAAAGCCTAAAGCCCCCCACTCCACCAACAATTTACACTTAGCCAGCAGCCTGAACAGCTTTTATCATTGCTTTGACAATACTAGCCCTTTGGCATTAGTACCTATGTGTTTCTGGGGGTTTTTAGGGTTTTCCATTAGGCACCTAGCTGACTGGGATTCCAAGCGATCCAAACATGTGACATCAACAGACTGCGTGCCGCATCATTCAGTGAGTCATGAGAGCATCTCCTTCATGAAAATCAAGGAAACGATGGAAATGGCAAGACAGAAACAACACCGTGGTCCCAGAGCCGGAGACAGAGCATCAGGTATAACACTGCCTCAACGTGCACCTTTGCTGTAGCATTCGTGTCACATACAAATGTAGGTACTAACGGACAAAGAGCTTAAATATCCAGTCCTTTTAGCTGCCCACTCTCTACCCCGGTCTTTCACCATCTGCGGCTCCCTAATCCCATCATCTCCACCACTTACAATACAGTAAAGGACCCCCACTGTGCTCTCCTTCAGACGGTTCTCCATCTCCCACGAAACCTCTCTCCATATTTGAAAGTGATGTAAACAAACTCTGTAAACAAAAGAGACAGAACACCCACAACGCAGCAGGACCAGACTCGGCGTCTATCTATCCTGAAGTACTGTGCGGATCAGCTGTCTGCAGTGTTCACTGATATTTTCAACTCGTCACTGGAGACATGTCAAGTGTCAGCACTGACTTCCTGTCTGACAGGAGTCAGCATGTGAGACTGGCAGGCATGGCTCAGACTTTCAGTGCATCAGCACCGATGCACTGATGGCCCTTCTCCATGTACACTAAGAGCTGCACCTCCAGACACCAGTCCATAAAGCTCCTGAAGTTTGCAGATGATATCACCCTCATCAGGCTTATCTCTGGTGGAGATTAGTTTCCCTATAGGATTAAGATTGACAGCCTGGTGACCTTGTGCAGTGACAGCTACCTGGACCTCAATGCTGCCAAAATAATGGAGATGATAGTGGGCTCTAAGGAAGATTGCTGCTGACCCAACAAACCTTGTTCAAAAACTGTTTGTGACACTTCTGTCTGGTAGGAGGCTGCTGTCCATCAGAACCAACACCTCACGGGATAAGAATAGTTTCTTTTCCCAAGATGTTGAACTACCTAAAAACGCCCCCTTGCCGAGATCATTGCTTAGTTAACGTCTTACAAAAACACATTCATTTAGTCAGATTATAAAAAGCATTTTGGAGGTAGGTAGTATATTTTGTGTTTGTTATCCAATATATTACAGTCAGAGTCTAACTACGGTGCCAAGGATAGGTGCTAGGCTAACACAAACCACCTGTTTGCCATGCCGTATTTGAAAGGAGAGAAACAAGACTCGGGAATCATCGGCTAACCTACCAAGAAGGTATGATGGGGCAATGGATTGATTTATTTGAAAGAAAGGACATTAATGAATGTCAGACCACCACGATCTTTGCTGTTCATCAACATTAGTTTCATCTGACAGTACATTTTCTTTTCTTTTGAGCTTCTTAATGTTTATCTTCATTATTCTTTCTGATTTAAAATAGAATAAATTTAAATAAGCACACACACACACACACACTAACATCTTAAAAGCCAGCATACATTTGGTTCAAATTAAGTCTCAAACACTTTCCTCTAAATACTGCTTTTAAAATTTTATTATACATCTGTACACAGCTGAGTTATTTTAAAAAAAAAAAGCCATGAGCCAAACAAAATGAATAAAACATGACAGAGTACCTTTTTATAATAATCTCTGAATAATACTGATGTTGAATGAGTAAGGATGTGTCTGCTTGTGTCTACTGCGATACGTTTTGTACATCCCACCTTCATCCAGAGGTTAAACAACATGTGTCTGACAGACAATTTAAAGTGTGTATTTAGATCACACACACACACACACACACACACACACACACACACACACACTTTTTTCATATCTTTGTGAGGATATCTAATTGACATAATGCGTTCTATAGCTGCTATCCTAACCCTTACCATCAAAAATGAATGCCTAACCCTAACCATGACCTAATCATAACCCTGAAACTAAAACCACATTTCCAGTGTCAAAAATGCCGTCAAACTTGGAAGGACTGTTGGTCCCCACTAGTAGCATTCCAATTTTTGGTCCTCACAAAGATATCTAAACATGGTACACACACACACACACACACATACGCACACACACACACAATACCATAAACCCTTTCTTAGCTGAAGCATGTGTGTGTCGTGTGTGTGCCCGTACGGCCAGTTGCACTTTGCCATTGGGTTGTCTAACACCTGCATGAAAGAAAAATGGATAAAGGAGAAAAGCGAGCATTGCCACCGGCTAACCCATCCAGTTGCTGTCAGGAATAAAGCAAGGGTGGTCTTTCTCCTCTCTAAGCCTCCGGCAGTCTGTCCGAACCTTTTACATTCCTATTGACAATGCAGGCTAAAGTATCCCTGCTTTGAAGGATAACATGATGACACTAAAATTAAGATTTTAGTGTGCCTGCTATAGTGCTATTGTGTTAAATCCCTGCAACTACATATATATATATATATATATATATATATATATATATATATATGTATATATGTATATATATATATATACATATATATATATATATATATATATATGTATATATATATGTATATATATATATATATATATATATATATATTAGGGGTGCAACAATACTCGTATCGATATTGAACCGTTCGATACAGCGCTTTCGGTTCGGTACACATATGTATCGAACAATACACAATTTTTTATTTATTTTATCAACTTTTCTTCTGACGATGCTGTCTGTGTTGAGCGCTCAGTGGATCTGCGTTCGACTACTCCGCCTAGGCTGCACTGTCGAGCGCAGATCCACTGAGCGCAGCGCAAGCTAGCAAGACAGAAGCTAAGCTCGTTGCAACATGGCAACTGCCTCAACACTACCCGAAACTGAACCTTCCCCACCCTCATTCAGATCTGGCGTTTGGAACTATTTTGGTTTTCATGTGAAGTATGACCCTGATGGTAAGCGCGTCATGGACAAAAGTAAAACAGTATGTCGGATGTGCCACGCAGTGCTCAATTACATTGGTGGGAACTAGTGCGTTAGCGCAGTTAGCTCGTTAATGTGCTGACGCCGTCCAGCCCCACGCACGGGGCGATCCGTGGTAACTCGTTAAGGGAGATCTGCCGCGTTATGGCGTTAGTGTCATTTTAACGAGATTAACGCTGACAGCACTAGTGGGAACACAACGAATATGACTGCACATTTACGCCGACATCATCCTAGTGCAAAGACAAGTGGAAGC
The DNA here is from genome assembly GCF_001858045.2 of Oreochromis niloticus. Taxonomy (NCBI): domain Eukaryota; kingdom Metazoa; phylum Chordata; class Actinopteri; order Cichliformes; family Cichlidae; genus Oreochromis; species Oreochromis niloticus. The sequence goes on along the minus strand of NC_031982.2, from coordinate 1,462,356 downwards.
AGACAAAAACAACAAGCACGCATGCTACAAACTTTACCCGAGTCATTTAGACAGCCGTTAGCACATGATTCTCCTTATGGGGACCTGATATGTTTAATATGCTGCTGAGAATATACCCCAGAAGAAGGGTATAGTATAGCTTTTATTTTGGAAAGAGCCATATCTCTTTGTAATAAACTCTCTTTTCCAAAGATGAGGGATTTCTCGATCAGATAGATTTATTTATTTTTATTATTTTGTTGTTTCAGCAACATTAAATTTAAAAACTGTACTTTTGAGTTAAAATATATATTTATAATTTTAATAAATGACAAATTAAAAAGGCATGAACAGTTTTTTGTATCAAAAAAATATCGAACCGTGACACCAAAGTATCGAACTGAACCGAACCGTGAATTTTGTGTATCGTTGCACCTCTACTATATATATATATATCTATTAAAAAAAGTGCACATAAAATTTAAAAGAAATCCTGAACTATAATCTTTTGGCCTTCTGAATTTATTTTGGAGGGAACAGATTTAGAATAATTAAGCTTAATAATTTAGAGGATTTTGAAAGTATGGTGAAATGCAGGCAAAGTGAATAAACCTGGTTCTTCTCCTTTGTCAAAATTCTAACCATTTTTTCCAGCACTAAATTACTTTGAGATACAGTCCATGACTGGAGTGTAACCTCAGAATGGACTCTCTTAAGACAGGGTGTCTTCTGAAAGTGGCTGAAATGACAATCTTAAAATTGAATCATTATGTTCCACATAATTTGACTTCTATTCCTCTACGCTCTGCTCAGTTTGGCATTGGTACTTGGCCTTTTATCTCCCATTTATCTAGTCCTCCCCCACCCTCTTCTTTGATCTGAATGTATCTTGACAGAACTTCGGGCCAAGGATTCTTGTCAGCTTCCTCCAACTGGTGTGGACAGCTCCTCTCCAACATAATCTGTAGGTTTATTTGCTGTTTGAAAAGTGCTTGAATTTCAGATGTGGTCCTTGAAACTGCTTGAAACTGTACTTAATTTTCAACAAATAAGTATCTGATTGAATCGTTATCAGATGGAGAAATAAAATAAGTCGCAAAGTCTAAAAGGAAAATTTAACCTCCTGGGCCTGCCTTGCACTTCTGCTTGTTATCTGTCAGGCTGTTTGAATGTGTGACACCACCCCTCCCCCGAACAGTCGGCAATGAGTGCACCAACACGCCTGCCGCTTTAATAAGTGTTGGCTGGAAAAGGACAATTACAAATTATGGCTAGGAAGGGTCCAAATCCACGCGTAGCCACCTGTAAAGATTGCAAAAAGGATTTGCAGCTTTTCACAATGGGGGAATCTGTCAATTTGAGTCACATGAAAGTTAAGTCCTAGTAATGAATTTTCAAGTGTGTGCACATTACACAGTAATGCTAATTTGTTTATGTTAGCCAGCAAATTTGCTGGAGAAATTATTAAACTGGACTGAGTGTGATGCAATACGGCTGTCATGGCTACTGGACGGACTCACGCGCAGACAGTTCTTTCTTTGTGAACAAAAGGAGATTATTTATTTACAACAGGAGATCACCTCAGTGCTATATACATGTACAGTGAGTTGGGAGGGGGGTCCAGGGCTCCAGGGAGAGAAGGGGGGGAATCCACACACACGCTTCCTCTTCCACACAGTCACCGCCACAGCTCCTCCGTACACACGCACTCCTCTTCAGCCGCACTCGCTCCAAAACTCCACACACGCTGCCACACCCGGGCAGGTCCCGTGATTTGGTCCAGAAGAGGGATATCTACACACAGAATTCAACGTTAGTTTCACAGCAAAATACATACAGGGATTTCTTTTGATAATGCCGAGAGCACGAACTCAGGAGGTTCAACATTCCAGCGGTGAGCTGCTCTGTGCCACTGCCTTAAATAGCAGCTGGGGAAATCAGCCAGATCAACAGCAGGTGGAGACAATCACACAGGTGCGTGGGCCAAGAGCGAGAGCCCGTAACGAGCTCCACCCAGGCAGAGAGGAGGAGGAGAGACAAAGAAAACAAAAAAAGAACAACAACAACAAAACCTGTAGCCAGCATGAGCCAACCAGAGAGACACGGGGACCGTGACAATGGCAGCACTAGTATAGCATCTAGTTATAGCATGGTAATTTATGGAGTATGCTGTGAACTTAGCTAACATTACATTTACATTTTTAGTTTACACTTTTATGTGTTTTGCAATCTGCAGCTTTTTCAAATATTATCTTGGTGCCTTTGGCAGCACTTTGGGGGTTGAATAAATTTTTGGTTTATACACTACATATGTATGTATATATATGCATATAATGCAGTTTCCCCCCTACCAGGGTTCCCCTCTATCTTTGCATTCTTTTGAGTTGTTATTTCATTAACTCTTTTTTTTTATTTGCACAATACTTTAATTCAGTGCCTACCTGAAAGACAAATTCTATTATATTTCTCATTTTTATTGTGAAGTTATTTGTCAAGTGACATATAGCATAATCTTCTTGTGTGATTAAAAAAAGGGAAATCATTCTGAGAATGTATGTATTTGAATAAATATGTAACTTATGACAGTGGTAATGCACTGGAAAAACTTGAAAATGGACCTTAAAAGTGCTTAAAAACTGCTTGTATTTGACCCTGAAAAAGGCGTATGAACCCCGAATATTTAAATTAACAAAACTAGAAAGTCTGTGCCACCTCTTCACCCTCTAAGAGTGAACTTTTCTTGTCATGGTCCTTGGTCTGTGACCCAGAGTTTTGAGTTTGTTTGTGGACTCATGAGTCTCTAAAAAAAAAAGAAAAGAAAAGATACAATGCAGTCCAGGGGGTGACCCGGAGGCCAACGGCATAACAGTCCAAAACGGGGCAGTTCTGCGGACCGTCCGTGTGGAAAGCGAGGTGACAGAGTGGGTCTGGAGGCCAACCGCATGGAAAGCGGTGATGACTGTGGTGAAGCTGGTGCTGAAAATGCTGCTCTGGGTGGATGTGCATGGTGGAGACGAGGAAGTCCTGGGTAAGAGGATGTAGTGAGCCGAATAACCAAGGGAGTCCGGAAATCATCCTTTGTAACCGGAGAACTAAATTCTCCTGGTATTTCTTAACGGGGAGCGCAACCCAATTTTATTTATATAGCGCTAAATCACAGCAACAGTCGCCTCAAGGCGACACAGAAGGCCAACAAGGGAAGTGCGAACACACGGGAAACACAGCTGACATAAATTAACAAGACACCACAGGGGAAGTACACCAAACATGAAAACACGAGACTTTCACAGTAAAACAGGAAACGGTGGAACATTACACGGAAGTGGGGGGAAAGGCAGATGAGAGAAAGTGAGGGAGCATGAGAGGGAGGACGGGAGAGAGACATGACACGAAGGGAGACAAAACATTATAATATGACAGGGGGAGTGGGAGGACAGAACACTCAGGAAATGAGAAGGGTAGGGAGATAAACATAGATGGGGAAACATGGAATGACACACAAGGAAGGGAACATGGGCACAGAAAGGGGAAATAAGGCACAAGGACTAGCACACCTAAACCTATACACACAGAATAGCACACAGAGGGCAAAGACACAAGGGGACTCTAAATATACTCAGGATTACCAATATTAACCTTAAATAATAAACCATAGCAAAAAAGGTCATAAAAACACAAGAAACACAAAATGCTGGGTCAAAAGGACCCAGGACTATGACACCAAGTTCAGAAACGAAAACCAATACGCAATGTAGAAATGGTGAACGGATGGGTCTCTACATGCACTGTGAAGCATGGAAGAGGAGCTGTGATGATGTGTGGGGGCTTTGCTGGTGACACTGTTGGAGATTTATTCAAAACTGAAGGCACACAGAACCAGCATGGCTACCACAGCATCCTGCAGCCACATGCCGCCACCGGTTTGTATTTAGTTGGACCATCATTTATTCTTCAACAGCACAATGACCCCAAACACACCTCCAGGCTGTGTCAGGGCTATTTGACCAAGAAGGAGAGTGATGGAGTGCTGACCAGATGGCCTGGTCTCCACAGTCACCTGACCTAAACCCAATTAAGATGGTTTTGGATAAGATGGAGCGCAGAGTGAAGGCAAAAGTGTCATGGCCTCTGTGTCTCCTTGGTTGACCTAGTTTCAGGCCACATCTTGTTTTTGCTTTTGTCTCTCTCTCTCCTGTCTCTCCTCTGTCTTCCTGGGCGGAGCTCAGCTGGGCTCCTGCCCTTGGCCCACGCACCTGTTGTAATCACCCACCTGCAGTGAATCTGCCTGATTACCTGACTGCCTGAGCTGCTATTTAAGATGATGGTTCAGAATGCTTCTTCACGGGATCGTTGAGTAACTCTCGTCAGTACAGGCCTGTTAAACTCTGTTTTCTAAGTGAAGTTCTAGTCTGTTCTAACTGCGTTCCTTTGCATATAGATTCCTGGACCCGTGCCTGTTTCCTGACCTGTTCCTCTGAGTCTGGCAGTGAGGTGTGGAGAGAACGTGAGTGCCGAAGAGGAGTGTGAAAGTGGAGCGTGAGGAGTGGCCATGTGGAGTGTGTTTCTCCTCCATCCCCGGATCCCTGGAAATCTCTGTCCCACTCACTTTATGTAGTTTCACCTGGTGCGATTGTAAATAAACTTGTGACTTTCATTCGAAATTCAGCTGTTCTGCACCTGAGTCCATTCCACCTGCGTGACCAAAAGTGCCAACAAGTGTTCGGCTTCTCTGGGAACTCTTTCAACAAACCATTTCAGGTGACGACGTCATGAAGCTCATGGAGAGAATGCCAAGAGTGTGCAAAGCAGTAATCAAAGCAAATGGCGGCTATTGAAGAACCTAAAATATAAAACATGTACTACACGTTCCATATGTGTTCATTCATACTTTTTATACCTTCGTTCCATCTATGCCCTGCCTGGTAGTGAATATTTTCACATTTTTCTGCATCAGTTTTGTTATTTAAATTTATAACTTCCCAAGACTCCAATTAGTCCCCAACAATGGTTATCACTAACACTTTGTAAAATCATGCTTCACTTAGTTGAATTAAATTTCCGGAGAATCCTGTTGTAGTTTAAACTTTTGATAATTTAATGGAATGCCTGTAGTAATAATAATAATAATAATAATAATAATAATAATAATAGTACTAATACTAATAATGATAATACTAATAATAATAATACCTCTGGTTAATAATCCCTCTGTTTTCCAAGTTACTGTATAATTTGTAAAGGCTAGGCAATTAACCTTTCTCTTAAACACAGCTCTGTAAACAAAGGTGATGAATATTAAAGGACAGGACCAGAAGTAATCTGGGACTCATAATTAACCTTTCAAATATTAATTTACCCAGAGCTAATTTCATTTTACCTTGCACACATCTTGATGCCATCCATGTTTTTTTGTTTTTTGTTTTGCATTTATAATAAATAATAAAGTAGTTCAAAAGACTTTGCTGTTTTTCTTTTGACTTCCTCTTTACACCACTATTGAGGTAATACGGATCAGCATCAACCGATCACCTTGAGTCTGCATATTAATAAGAAAAACAGTACATATAAATGTGAATGTCAATTTCTCACAGATTTACATCCACTGACTAAAATTAACTGTTCCATTTATGTTGCTGTACAACTATGCATTGTCCTAGTGTCTTTGTTTCTGTGATGTCAATCAGATCCTCAGAACCCCAAAAAACAAACAAACAAAAAAACAAGAAGAAATCTAACCAGACAAAGACAATAAAACAAATACACACTATAAGCTTTAGATAACTATATCTACTGAAGCAAAACGAATATTATGTGTCAACAGGTACAATAGGCCAGTGTTACAAAGTTTAACATATTATTCACTAAGCCCAAAAGAATACCAAACTAAATTATAACCACACTACATAAAAGATAGCAGCCCTGTTATCACATTTTAACCTTCCTTAACCTGTTAAAAGACTGCAATGGAATTAAGTGGATTATTTAACTGTATATATTTTAAACAATATCAGATATTATTTGTTTGACAGCATAGCTGGTTACATTGTATCCAGAAAGTATTCACAGTGCTTCACTTGTTGCACATTTTATCATGTTACAGCCTTATTCCAAAATGGTTAAATTAAATTTTCACCTCAAAATTCTACACACAATGCCCCGTATTGACAAAGTGAACAAAGTGTTGTCCCCTAGTGATGTGTCAGTCGCGAACGAAACGGCTCTCAGAGCCGGATCTTTGAAGTGAACGACGCGAGCTGGCTCCTTATTGGGAGCCGTGTTTTGTTTTGTTTTTCTTTCTCTCACCCTCTCTCTCGCACTTTTTTTCGCTTCACTTCGCACGTGAGCCTTGTGCTTACGCCGAGAAGAGGGGGGAGGGGCGGTAGTTACACTCGCAGTAGCACAGGAACAGAGCCGGAGGGAAAGAGAGAAAGAGAGCCAGGGACAACAACAAGAGACAACGTAACATTAGAAAGGTACAGTAGTCATCCACAACTATATTCAGTTGCAGATGATAAAGGATTCATAAAGTTTATTCATACAGTGAATCCTATGTATGCAATTCCAAGCAGGAAAACACTCTCCTAAAAATCATCCCAGGCCTATATGACAGAGAATGTGCATCTTCTTTTTGTTTTGCATATTTTAATTTGTATTTTATTGTGTTGTGGTTTGAAGTGTTTTGTGTTGTTTCACTTTAAATTTGTTTAAAAGGAAAAAGCTGAAAATTTAAATAGTTAAAATTTGAAATGTAAATACATGGATTTTGTTTTTTATAATTCATTTATTACATTTTATGTGGCGTGAATAAAGTATATTTACGGTGGCCCCTAGAGACAAAGCACGTACAAACTCCAAAACACATGCAAATTCCAAACACGTACAAATTCCGAAGCACGTACAGATTCCAAAGCATCTGAAACCTCCAAAACACGTTCAAACTCCAAAACACAACAGAAGTGCTCCAGGATGCTAGGGGCAGTGTTGAACTTTTGCTACACAAGCCAGGAAGTACCAACGACCAGATTTGTTGTGTGGTAGTAACAGGTAAATGAACATTTTTTAAAAACTATTTGAATATTGTTACGGGTGTCAAATATTGAGGGAGAGTACAATGATTTTATTGGAACACACGCGCGGGGAGATAACTACTGCAAATCATCAGCATGGATCTCCACCCAAAATACACTTCAGATTGCTTTTATAATATCAGGGTATTATGACGCCCCCTCATGCGTTTACAAGCACATAATTTGCATCTTAAGAACATTATTTGCCTCTTTTACAGACAATGATCAATTTTAAGAGATAAATGCAGACACAAGAGTTCCTCTTTCTGGCATCTTCTTCCAAATAAGGCGATGGTCTCAGGCCTCTGGGTCCCCATGGGCTGGTCCTCTCCTTCTTGTCACCTGTTGTCAAGTAGACTCTAGTGCAACATGTTTGCTGAATGCATTCAGGCCTCTGCTCAGATCTGTTTCTAGGTTATATGTGGTATATCTGTGTTTTGTAAGCATGTGTGCGATCTTTCTTCAGCTCCCAGCCTCTTATCCAATGGATCGTCCGGACCTAATGCCGAACGAAGCTTTTGACCTTTAATTACCTGGGGGAGCTTCAACTCTTTTATGAGCACAGAACTGCAATGTGTGTATAAAGATATAACAATATAAAAATGGTTATAACTGCACCTGTAATAAAGGTTAATATGGTGTCAGTGTGTTAAATGTCTCCATGCCGTCTTAAAGCTATATGTGATATTATTAATGCGATGCTAATGCTATGAACTATATTGTAGCAGTAAAGCAATTTCTTTAATTCCACAATATACATGAGTGTTTGTGTATAAATACACAAACAATACACATATGCTTTCAATTGTGTAATTTAAGTGATCTAGGTATCTCTGTTTTGGAAGTTCAGTTAACTCTTGCAGTACGTGTTTTGGAATTTGTACTTGTTTTGGAGTTTGTACGTGCTTTGTCTCTATGGGCCACCGTATATGTTTATTAGGGGTGCAACAATACTCGTATCGATATTGAACCGCTCGATACAGCGCTTTCGGTTCGGTATGCATATGTATCGAACAATACAAAATTTTATATTTATTTTATCAACTTTTCTTCTGACGATGCTGTCTGTGTTGAGCGCTCAGTGGATCTGCGTTCGACTACTCCGCCTAGGCTGCACTGTCGAGCGCAGATCCACTGAGCGCAGCGCAAGCTAGCAAGACAGAAGCTAAGCTCGTTGCAACATGGCAACTGCCTCAACACTACCCGAAATTGAACCTCCCCCACCCTCATTCAGATCCGGCGTTTGGAACTGTCTTGGTTTTCATGTGAAGCATGACCCTGATGGTAAGCGCGTCATGGACAAAAGTAAAACAGTATGTCGGATGTGCCACGCAATGCTCAATTGGTGGGAACTAGTGCGTTAGCACAGTTAGCTTGTTAACGTGTTGACGCCGTCCAGCCCCACGCACGGGGCGATCCGCGGTAACTCGTTAACGGAGATTTGCCGCGTTATGGCGTTAATGTCATTTTAACGAGATTAACGCTGACAGCACTAGTGGGAACACAACGAATATGACTGCACATTTACGCCGACATCATCCTAGTGCAAAGACAAGTGGAAGCAGACAAAAACAACAACCACGCATGCTACAAACTTTACCCGAGTCATTTAGACAGCCGTTAGCACATGATTCTCCTTATGGGGACCTGATATGTTTAATATGCTGCTGAGAATATACCCCAGAAGAAGGGTATAGTATAGCTTTTATTTTGGAAAGAGCCATTTCTCTGTAATAAACTCTTTTTTTATTATTATTTTGTTGTTTCAGCAACATTAAATTTAAAAACTGTACTTTTGAGTTAAAATATATATTTATAATTTTAATAAATGACAAATTAAAAAGGCATGAACCTTTTTTTGTATTGAAAAAATATCGAACCGTGACACCAAAGTATCGAACCGAACCGAACCGTGAATTTTGTGTATCGTTGCACCCCTAATATTTATATATAAACATATGTAAATAAAACCATGGTGTTTTTACATTAGTAATTCCCTTTGTGCATAATTTTATATTGTTGCTGATAATAAATTATTTAAAGCAATAAAACAATCTGAAGAGCCGGTTGGGAGCTGAAAGAGCCAGATCTTTTTAGTGAGCCGAGCCAAAAGAGACGGTTCTCTAAAAAGAGCCGGACTTCCCATCACTATTGACTGGATGGGTGGCTGTGTGTTTTCCCATGTTCCACCTTTGGGCAGAGCCCTTATCACCTCACCTGTCGCTGATCTGGATTATCAACCAGTAGTATTTAAGGCCAGCGTTTTCAGCCATTCTTCTCCAATTCGACTTCTAACCTCTGTTAGTATAGGATGCCTTAGCTCTCCATGCTTGTTGTTTTCTTGTTGCTCACCTTGTTTTCCTTGTTCTCATAGTATCTGTTCAGATTCGTCATACTCACCGTTTGCAGTTTGCCTTTTGCTCACCTGGACACTGGACTCACTGGAGATTCGGTTTGCTGGCTGTGCTTTTGACTCACACCACTCACCTGCCTGCCCTCCGCCGCCACAATCCCAGATCGCTGTACATCTCAGCGATCTGGGATTGGGACTGTACATCTCTAGCTCACCTGCAGCCATTCAGTACGCTCACCTGGCCTAGCACTGCTAACCCCATAAGACACTCTCCACCTGCCTGCAAAGTAAGCTACATGACATTTGTTTGCCATATTTTCTCTCTTATTCAGTCCCTGTTAATCGTTCTCTCCCTTTGGTTTGGAGACCAATGCTCGAGTTGCCATGCACATTTTCCTTTGTGAACTATTTTCTCTTGTGTAAATAAAGTCTGGTTAAACAGACTTGACGGTCCCAAAACCACTCATTTGTTGTCTTGCCTGTATGCCTACATGAATTATCCTGTTGGAAGATAAACTTTTGCCCAAGTCCAAGGTCCAGAGTGTACTGGAGCAAATCATCATCAAGGATATCTCTGTATATTTGTTTGCTGCATTCGTCTTTCCCTTGACCATGGCTAGTCTTCCAGTTCCTGCTGCTGAAAATCATCCTCATATCATGATGCTGCCACCACCATGCATCACTTTAAGGATGACATCAGGTAATGAATAGTGCCTGGTTTCCTTTGGGCATGATGCTTGGCAATCAGGCCAAAAAGTTCAATCTTGCTTTCTTCATCCCATTTACCATACAGGCCAGGTTTGCTTAATTAAACAAAAAAAAGTAAAGTAAACAATAAATATAGAGTTTTGCTAAACTGAAAAAATGACTCTGAAAAAGTGAAAAAGTACTCATTCCACCTAATTTCTGTCAGCTTATTCCCACTGGAGACATAAATGAAAATTTTAAGTTGCAGTTATTAAATATTTTTTAATTTAACTATTAGATACACAGAAAAAATTATCAGAAACCAACTAGGGAGAATCAGAAGGAACAACATTGTCATCCCCTATGTAGCAGGTTTATCAGAGAAACTCAGGAGAATCTTCTCCAAGCACGACATCCCAGTGTACTTCAGACCCAGCAACACACTCAGACAAAAACTGGTTCATCCCAAAGACAGAACTTCTAAACACAAACTTAGCAAGGTAGTGTATGCTGTACAGTGTAGCGAGGAATGCTCAGACCTCTACATTGGAGAGAGCAAACAGCCACTTGCATGGCACAACATAGAAGAGCCACCACCACGGGACAAGACTCGGCTGTCCATCTGCATCTAAAGGTCACGCTTTCAAGGATGCCAATGTTCACATTTTGGACAGAGAAGACAGATGGTCTGAAAGAGGAGTGAAAGAATCCATCTATGTCCACTGTGACCGACCATCTTTGAACAGAGGCGGTGGTTTATGACACCAACTGCTTGCCCAATTTTGAGATACCTTCCCAGACTTCCCGCTTTAACGTCCACTCACATCTTGGGTCATGTCAAATGTAATCAAAATATTATAGTTCTTATAAGCTTCAACTTTTAAGTTCATAAAGTTGGTGCTTGTTGGTGGTTTGATCTCCACCTGTCCCAAGTTGCATGGCAAATATCCTTGGGCAAGATACTAACCCCAAGTTGGTGATAAGGCAGGGAGGAGACAGCAACACAAGACATCCATCCATCCATCCATCCATCCATCCATCCATCCATCTTCTTCCACTTATCCAGGGCCGGCTCACAGGGCAGCACCCTAAGCAGAGAAGCACAGACCGTCCTCTCCCTAGCCACCTCCTCCAGCTTGTCCGGGGGAACACCAAGGCGTTCCCAGGGAACGTCTGGAACACCTCAACAAGGAGGATTCCTTATCACATGCCTGAACCACCTCAACTGGCTCCTTTCGATATGGAGGAGCAGCGGCATCACTCTGAGCCCCTCCTGGATGGCTGAACTTCTCACCTTATCTCTAAAGGGAGAGGCCAGCCACCATTCGGAGGAAGCTCATTTCTGCCGCTTGTATCCGCGATCTCGTTCTTTCAGTCACTACCCACAGCTCGTGACCATAGGTGAGAGTAGGGGCGTAGATTGACCAGTAAATTGAGACCTTCACTTTTACACTCAGCTCTCTCTCTTCACAACAACAGACTGGTACAGCATCCACAGCACCAATCCATCTGTCGATCTCCCTCTCCCTTCACTCGTGAACAAGACTCCAAGTTATTTAAACTCAATCCAATTGGGTCCCTGACCCAGAGTGGGCACTCCACCCTTTTCAGGCTAAGGACCATGGCCTCAGATTTGGAGGTGCTGATTCTCATTTCCACCGCTTCATACTCGGCTACGAACCATTCCAGTGCGAGCAGGAGGCCATCACCCAATTAAGCCATTAGTCCTTTAGAGGTGGCAACCCCTAACCCTACCTACTCAAGTAAATATAAATAAATGTAAGTAAATGCTAGCGTTTAGAAAAAATGTACTTCTATTGCATCATGTTCATTCACTCATGACCTGCTGTAACACGATTCAAATGGCTGAACTGCCACCTCTGCATAGAGTCAAGTTCTATGGAGCCTTGTTAATGATCTACTGATTTCATTCAGGTGTGTTGTAGCAGGGACACATGGAAAATGTTCAGGACACTGGCCCTTGAGGACTGGAATTTGACACCTGTGCTCTAGGATGAAAGGTTTGAAACAGGGATCAAGGTGGTGATGGTTGGTCTGTAACTTCCTCACATTCTCTACAGCCTTAATCAGTCCCACCCCTTTTGGTTGCTGTTTATACTTTCATGCCAGACAATCTGCAATAAGATGACCTTTTTATGGCAGTAGAAGCATTAACACTCACCATGTGGAGGTGAGGGTAGTCTCACTGGCCTAGCAGAGAGGTGACTGGACTCAAGCAGTGCAGGGCACAATGCTGTGGGTTTGTCTGGATGAGAAAGTGGCATTAACCGCATAACCTAGTTGCTCTGTTGCATGTATATGGGGTACTTCAAACTTACCTGTCCAGCCTCCCACCACAAACACTCTGTTCACACGTAGAAACTTATAAACCCAAAGGTCAGAGAGATTCAGAAGCAAGCCCAGCTGGTCAGAGAGCTGCCCTTTTATAACCATCCCTGGCAAATGATTGGCCTACTGTGCCCAGATCAGCCAAAAGACACATGCCAAATAACTTTGAATGGTAGAGGCTGGAGGAAGGTGGAGGCTTGACACCTGAAAGACAAAAGCAACAAAAAATAACAGTGCCACTTAGTGTGGCATGCAGCAATGACACAAATCAGTCACCAGCATTTGAACACTGGGTTAATCTTGTCCTTCCAAAGTTTATTGTATCTTCTGACCGTCAAGTTATCATCTGTCAGTAAAGATTTGTCAAAATGATGCCACAAAAAGCAAATGTCAAAGCTTTTAACCATGTGAATATTTTTCTGAAACTAGTTTATGAACATGTTGTGAATGATCTGACGTGATTTACAAAAACATTTACACCTTAAAAGCAATTGCTGCCTTCAGTATTCAGCAAATGTTATATGAACAAGTAGAGAATAGAACACATCACCGTACTTTATGTATTTAAATGTCCCATTAAACTTAGCAAGGTGACTTAGGCCACCAAACATAATTAAATATATTCTCTCACTCAGATTTGTTTTTACTGATTTTTTTTTTATCTCTAGCTGCCATTTATGAAAAAGAAAACACAATTAGGTAAATAACTGTGGCAAAATGCAAAATGAAATTAGACAATATATGATGAATGGTTAATGTGTTAGATATTTTTGCAAACTTATTATTGTGCTTTCATCACCCATTAGACTGGCTTCTTCATTGTAGTTTGCACAACTGTTTGCATAACTGCTAACCAGTCATCTCCTTTCTGACATTTTGAGGGGAAGGAGATGAAAAGAGGAACACGGAGAGACCATGAACAATCAACAGAAAAAAAACCTCAAACAGCAGGAGGTCAGAAAATTGGACCTAGCTCATATCCTACCCATACCCTGCCTCTTGAGCACCAAGCCCACATAGACTGCGAAGGCCGGGTCCTCAGGAGGATGCAGCCTATGAATTTGGATACCCCTCCAATGTGGGAGATGCCCAGAAGGCTGCAGAAGAAGAAGCATGAAGCAAAGTGCTGGATTTCAGCCAAATATAGAGAACGGTGGCTTTCCTCCAACTTTTGACCAATTACCTTAGTATCCTGTTTATCGCACATAATAAAAAGCATTACTGTCTGGGTGTGGTGCACTTTGTGACACGGCAGCCTTTTTTAAAAAACTTGAACCTTCAGCAGCTTAATAAATTTAAGAAAATGCACTGTGAGCATTTTTGTCTCCTCTCTCTTAAAAATGAACAATGTCATGCATGTGTCTTCCTCTGTGTCTCGTCTCCCTTTTCTGTTTCCATGTCTAATTCCATGTCTCCCCAGCCCGTCATCCCCTTCTCGTTCCGTGTCCCTCGCTTTCTCGCTCTGTGTCTCACTCCCTCCTTTTGTGTCCCTCGCTCCCTCTTTGTCCATTACTCCCTTTTTCCCTGGGTCCTACTCATGTCTTTGTGTTTCATCTCCCATTTCTGTTTCCATGTTCTCATACCTGTTTCTTCCTCTGTCCCGGTGTCAAGCCCGTGTGTCTTAGTCTGCGTGTCTCTCATCAGTGTGTGCTTCCTCTTGTGTCATTATGTTTATTTGCCCCTGCTGTGTTTCCTGAGTGTTTCCACTTCTCTCGTCACCCTATTGTGTATTTATGGTGTGAGTTTTTGTTCGTCGGCACACATCCTCTTGTGTCTTCAGGTTTCATGGTGTTCTAGGTTCTTAGTAGGTTCCCCAGTGTAGGTTGCTTTGCATTCTGTTTTCCCCCCTTACTTGTATCCTCTGTTAAGCAGGTCCAAATATCTGTCCAAATAGGAATGTCTTTAGCTGTTTTTAAAAACTCATTCCAAGGTTCCCCGAAATTCAGTTCAATTCAATGTTATTTATACAGCACCAAATCACAACAGCAGTCACCTACACCTATTGCAGCATAACTAAGGGAGGATTCAGGGTCACCTGGTCCAGCCCTAACTATATGCTTTAGAAAAAAGGAAAGTTTGAAGCCTAATCTTAAAAGTAGAGATAGTGTCTGTCTCCTGAATCCAAACTGGAAGCTGGTTCCACAGAAGAGGGGCCTGAAAACTGAAGGCTCTGCCTCCTCTTCTACTTTTAAATACTCTAGGAACAACAAGTAGGCCTGCAGTGTGAGAGCGAAGTGCTCTAATAGGGAGATATGGTACTACAAGGTCATTAAGGTAAGATGGGGCCTCTCCTTTAAAGCAAGTACAAGGCACCAAAGGTAATCTCTGCTCTGAAGAGCCAAGGGAACAGTTTCAAGTGTAGATCAATCGGCCCACCTTTTGCAGCTATAACAGCTTCAACTCAAGGAAAGTCTTCCACAAGATTTAGGAGTGTGGGAATTTTTGACCATGCTTTCAGATTTGCATTTGTGAGGTCAGACACTGATGCTGGAAAAGAAAGCCTGGCTTGCATTCTCCGCTATGATTCATCCCAAAGGTGTTCTGTTGGGTTGAGGTCAGGAATTTATTCAGGCCGGTCAAGTTCTTTCACACCAAACTCACTCATCATATCTTTATGGACCTTGCTTTGTAGAGTAGAGAGGAAATTTCACAACTGGACTTGTTGCACAGGTGGCATGCTACCACGGTACCATGCTGGAATTCACTGAGATGAGTTGATTGTGATGGAATAGTGACTGAAACACTTGAATTCAATGATGTGGATAGATGAGTGAATAGTTTTGGCAATACAGTGTATGTAAGAATTTTAAAATGAATTCTAAAACTAACAGAGAACAAACATGATGAATTTGCAACAATTCAGTCTTGGAAATTACATGTCTTAGCAATGTTAGATTAGGACTAAGTTAACTTCTTGACATAACACAGAACTGTTGGAATAGGAAAACCCCAAGATCACGCAAACTAGATTTAGCAAAGGTGCTTAAATATCTAAGGCATTGTTTGATACTCAGGGTGACACAATCCCTAGCAATGATGAGTTTCATTTTGTCAGAGTTTAAGCGCAGAAAACTAGCATTTAACCAAGATGGCCTTGATGCCAGTCAAACAGATATGTAGATCTAGTTAGGTATGAAAGCCATGTGCATACCAATACGAAAAGGCAGCACCATAACTTTCTGAAAGGAGTTTCATTTCCTGTCAGATTTTCAAAAATGTACATCAATCGTAGATAAATACAGCAGAGACATCTTCACACAGAAATGTACAGAATATAAGTAAAAACAAAACGAAAACACAATTTAACGACAGAACAGAAACATCAGCATAGGCACAGCCAAGGCCAAACACAGGGACCATCTTACCTGGATGTCAGTCAGAATAGTTGATAGTAAAAGTTGCTGACTACACCTTTTAAGCAGAAACTGTTGTCCTTGATGTTTGTTAAATTTTTAATTGTACATTTACAATATCAAATCTCTTTACCAAAAATACTTTGAAATGACAAACTATTTGTGTTTGTTTGTGTGTATATGTGTCCAGTGGAGTGGGAGCTAATGCACTCTGTGAATTGTCTTCTTTGAAGTTCCTCTATGACAACCTGAAATTGCTTCACACTCTTCACAGCTTCAGTCTTGTTCTCTCACATCTCCTCTGTTAAAATCCATTATTCTCTCTTTTATTCTTGAACCCCTTCCTTTCTGTCTCATTTCTCAATTTTCCGCCCACCTCGCTATTTGTCATTTCCAGATGCTGAATTTCAGCAGGTACAGTGCATACTGTTTGTTTAGGGATTACATTTTTATAGACAGTGCTTTATTTCTAGATAATCAAAAGTAATTGGACAAACTATCATAATTTTACATTAATTAGAGTATCATGAAAAGGTTCACAATTTGGGGGTGGCTGGAGCTCAGGAGGTAGAGCAGTTCATCTGCTAATCGCAAGGTTGTTGGTTTGATCCCAGGCTGCTTCAGTCTACATGCCAAATATCCTTGGGCAAGATATTAACCCCAAGTTGCTCTCCATTGCATCCATCAGAGTGTGTAGACAGAAAAAGCATTAAAAAAAGTGCTGCTTGAATGGGTGAATGAGGTCGTGTAAAGCGCTCAAATAGAGTAGAAAAGCCAGTATATAAGAACCAGTCCATATTATATTTACCAATAAAGTGTAATGTAATGACTCTGAATTATACAGTAGACCCGTGGTTGTCAAACTTTTCACAATGAGTACGACCTCATAAAATATATGGCTCTTGAAGTACCACCCTTATGCACAACACTAAAGTACAGTAGTATAGGCCTATTTAACACCACATTCAGTTTACACAAGACAATTTTATATGTTATATGAATGTTATTTATTTTAACTGTCATAAACAGGATGTGAAAAGTGATAGTAATAACAACTGTACTGCATTAAAACATTCACAGCAAGTGTGATATCTGGTCTTTAAGTGATGAGGTATGAATCCTGCTTCCGGGTCCAAACTACCCCGCGTTCATTAAGGCTGTTGTGTTTTAAACATGTTTTAATGTTTTGTATCTTGTTCTATTTAATGTGAACAAGCCCCTAAAAACAGTCAGTGATCACTGTTAGCCTCTCTCCATTTTTATCATCACTGTTCATTTTAAAGCTCAGTGTTTAAACCCTTCCGATGTAACTACAGCCCAGCCCATGCAGCAGTATATTAATGACTAACCTGGTATTGTGGATGGATTATCTCAGTTGTTCTCCTGACTGAAGTTTGGTCCGTTTACAGCATCCTGCCATGCGATTGCATTTGTCCCTAACCATCGGGAACCCTCACGTTAACTTTTATCGAGTTCATCCTCCAGCTTCACTGTGTTTATGTTATGCTAACATAGCTGTGTAGCTAGCGATCACGTAGCACAGCAGTCCCCAGCCTTTGTTGCGGCAAGGACCGGTTTGATGTCAGACAATGGTCATGTCCAAATTCATGGGACCTCCTGAGGACGCATTTGTAGACCGATTACGTCACAGTGACGTGCCAAAGGCTGTCCAAATTCGTAGACTCCTCCGAATGCAGCCGACAAATGCGTCCTCCTTTTCCCCGAATTTGAAGGATGGGTCGGGTGTGTCCTTCGTGGCCCACCATATCCCAGAATTCATAGCACGGCCCAGCCAAACTCCAGTTTCCAGCAATGGCGGCCGCTACTAAGTTTTAAAATTACTCTTATTAGTCTTTCTGGTAGGGATGGGTATCAAAACCCGGTTCTTGTTGAGAACCGGTTCCCACTGTTTCAATTCCTTGGAATTGTTTGGCATTTTTCCAAACGATTCCCTTATCGTTTCCAGTCGCCCCGAAAGATGTCACCACGTTGCGGAGCGTCATTTACCTGGCAGAGCACCTAGGCGGCTCAAACGCTCAAAAGTTTGGTTATATTTTACGGGAACGGATGACAACAGGGCAACTTGCAATACTTGCAAAGTAGATATTTCATTTAAGGGAGGAAACACTACGAATATGCAAAAGCATTTGCTCACAAAACACGCGATAACCTTAAATGAATGTCGTGTTTTTAACAGAGTCTGGCTGGCAGTTCTCGCTGCAGTCTACCGGTAGCGTCTCCTTTCAGGCCAGGATAGACGAATGTCACCGAGCAGTGACTAAGTTTGTGGTCAAAGGCTTGCACCCATGTGCCACAGCAGATGCCCCCGATTTTCAGTAAGTGAATGTGTTTAATTGTAGGCAGGGACATTACTGGATATTCTTGTGTAATTGCTACAGAATAATTTATGTTATACTTTGTTAATGCTACAGAAGAATATTTATTTTATTATTTTACATATACAATTTTTTTTCCCGGGGACCCTGTGACACCCCATTGAAGAGCCGTAGGCTGTGGATCTCTTAAGATGTCACTGTTGGGTTTGTAAGGCCATGTTACTCCTAAATTTCTATCTTGTTCAAAGAGAAGATATAAAACAAAGTTCTAAGCTAATCAACCTTAGTGTTCTCCTTTTTTAAAAATAAGAATCGATAAAGAATCGAATCGTTAAACAGAATCGAAAATGGAATTGGAATCGTGAAAATCTTATCAATACCCATCCCTACTTTCTGGGTCACAAAATAAACTTTTAACATATTTTCAGGCGAGAAAGTAGCTGTGTAAACTTCAAATATCTGCCCGGTTTATCAAGATATCGCATATTTGCAAAAGTGCTTCAACGTTTTCGGAGACGTCTGTTACCCACCAGCTCGATAGCTAGCCGAAAGCTCGAGGGTCACTGAAGCCGCTGAGAATGGCACAACTCCCGGCACATCATTTTCAGATCACCGCGGACTTTTGCTACTCAGGTTAAACGTAATATATAAGTCACTTAGACAACCTAAAATGTTATTGTTTGGCTTTTTTCAGACTTTTATTTGTTCGTGAGTAAATCGGTTTGGCTGAGATTAAAGTTATTAGATTAGATTAGATAAAATAAAACTTTATTAATCCCCCGGGTGGTTTTCACACAGCTGAATAAACGTCAAACAGAAAACTGATTAAACAGAAGTGTGAGACGGTCGAGAATTTACGCCAGTGTCCTGTTATATTTTAGATAGCAAGGAGCAGACGGCCGAGTTTATTAAACTCCACTGAGACAGCGGTGACTCAAATCTGAAGGCTAGACTGTTCAATTTCACAGCCGTTTACTTCCGGTCTACCCGACCTTCTGAGGACCCGGCCCACGTAAACCGCGAAGGCCGGGTCCTCAGGAGGATGCAGACCATGAATTTGGACACGACTAATATTTTCACGGACCAGCCTTTAAGGTGTTACGGATAAAATACAACAAAATAAAATGATGCGACCAAGACAAAAACTGTGGTATTTTGTAAATATAATAATGAATGCGAATTCACTGTGTAATTGTGTAACTTTATTAGCAGTGTCTTCCTGAAATGCGCCAACAACATCTCTGCCTTTTAATGCTCTTTGGTCAAGAAAATGCTCTCTGGTCGCTATGGCAATGCGTAAATATTTCTTTCAAAATAAGACACACAACTACAACACGGGAAAAGACCCAGGGAAACTGAGTTAATGATAAAAAACCATAAATTTCACACCCGAGCCTCAACTCTCGTTGGCCCGGTGACAAACGACTCACAGTACCAGTCCGTAGCTAGTTAGTTTTCTGTCTTCACTTATGCTGGAAATGATAGCAGAGCTGTACGTCTTAATTTTTTCAGAAATCCCTCATTCAGAACATGGTATATTTTTTAATCTCAAAAAAATTGGAGACTTCCTGCGTACCATTAGAGGGAGCCCATGCAGTGGTTTGCGTACCACAGTTTTAGAATCACTGCAGCATAATTATTTGATCCCATTCTGAATATGTAAGTTTGACTCACAAAGAAATGAACACTCTGTCATTTTTATCTTAGTTTCAATTTAAATAGCAACAACAGAAACAACCCAGTCATACTTAGTGGAAGTCCTCCAGAGGAAGGACACTCTTCCACCTTCCTTGGCAGCTTCATCGAGGACACTTTTTCACAGACAGCACAGAGACACTAATCATGGCAGCACGGGAACAAGCTGTGAGCACAAGATCCATAGAGGCTGGGGTCTATCACACCAGGCAAGACCCCAGGTGCAGGCTGTGTAAAGATGCCCCTGAGACAATCCAGCACATAACAGCAGGGTGTAAGATGCTAGCAGGCAGGGCATACATGGAACGCCATAACCAAGTGGCCGGCATAGTATACAGAAACATCTGTGCCGAATATGACGTGGAAGTCCTGAGGTCAAAATGGGAGACGCCCCCTAGGGTGGTGGAGAATGACCGAGCTAAGATCCTGTGGGACTTCCAGATACAGACGGACAAAATGGTGGTGGCTAACCAACTGGACATAGTGGTGGTAGACAAACAGAAGAAGACGGCTACTCTCAGAAAAATTATGGTTCTTAAATGGTTCTTCAGATGTCTTCATGGTTCTTTAAGGAACCATCATACGTCAAAGAACCTTTTTATTTTGTGGATGGTTCTTCAGCTATTACAAATGGTTCTTTAAAGAACAAAAGGTTCTTCATCCTTAGCTAAGTTTGATGGTGTAAAATGGCATAAATATTTATTCACTATAATGAGGCTGTGAATTAGTTTTGTGTTTTGTTTGTGTGCATGTGTGTGCGAAGGGGGAGGGCGGGTTACCTGGCAATTACCTTTTAAGAGCAGATGGTAGGAAACTGAATATTCAAATAAAAGTTAGAAATAATTGCTTAAAAATATACTGGTGGCAGCCTAAAGACCCTACCTCCCCACACCCCTAACCCCGCAAACCCACTGATCACAAATTATGTGGTAATAGAATATGGAATTTATTATTAAGATGTTTATGAATATGGTGAGTTAACAAACAGTAGACACAATACACACATCCAAATACTGTACTTCAGTTTAAAATTTTAATAAAGTATTACTATTTTCTGCTTCAATGGAATTAATTTTGAGATTATTATATATATTAGAAAATATAGCATAATGAAAATACTAGTTATTGTAAACTTTACAAACCACCCAGCAGTATGTAAAGTCAAATTATAAAATACTAATAAATAACAATTGCACAACAGAATCTCAGTGTAATGAACATACTTATGTGTTCATTACCGACACACTTAGTTTTGACAAAGCACGCTGCTTAGGTAAATGATCTCAGTAGTTGTTTATCACTGAGCAATTTATGTGTTTCGAGCCAAATAAATGACAGTGAGAGAGAGAGAGAGAGGGAGACAAAGAAGAAGAAGAAGAAGAGAGAGAGGGAGAGTCAATCGTTGGGTTGCGCATGCGCAGACAGATTGTGCGACCGGCGGGCCTTGAACTTTTTTTAGGGAAAAAACACTTTCTCACGGCCGGTGACAGCGAAACGAATAACAGTCTTCAGTACCTGCTGGTCTTTGAAGCTCTGGATTTTGGGACTGTTGGAAAAGGTAAAACGTTTTCATTAAAACCTTTTTACTGTTTTGTTTTTGTTACTCGTCATTGTAGCTTGCTGTTAATGCTGTGCTAACAATAACAGTTAGCTATGTTAGATACGTTAGCCGTTGACGTTAACGCAATTTAGTATCGGTATACAGAAACTGTTTTCCTAACAAAACCACTGTTATAATTAAGTGAAGGTGCTCCCAACTAATTGGCTTCTAAAATATGTGGTTCTATTGCGTGCTGCGTACATAACGTAATGTCAACTAGACTGATTAAATTTATAATATTGTTAAAGTCACTAATATGGCGCCTGAAGCCTGTTGTGATGTGAGCTGTGTGTCTGCTCTAGAAACTCTGAAATTCAGTAGATCTGAGCCGTACATTAAATACTCACATCAGCCTGTACTTTGAATTCTGTAAGAGCAATGCATAAGTGTTTTGAATGAATAGAAATGTGACACATTAGAAGATGTGTCTGTGACTGTTCCTGTGTAACTAATTTTCGGACTAGTTAACAAGTTATGCTCCGGTCATCTGATGTTACCAAGATAGATGTCCATTTGTAATATAGTTACATTTTCTTTGTACGTTTCATTTATCCACCATCGTACATTAAGCCAAGAAGAGATCATTATACTAACAAGAGGTATCAACACTGGGCCAAAGTTCAGCATGTGGTTAAAGTTTGTAATCCAGCCAGGGTGTGAATATCACTCAGCAGCCAGTCATAGAGCTGAAGCAGGTAACATCAACACATAAATCTACTCTACCTGGCTTAAATCACAAGACCACCTCTGACCGAAAAGCTGTAGATTTTTCTTGTTTGCACAAATTAATTCAGATTCACACTAATTCTTTTCACAGCTCCAACAAAATGAGGACGAGGAGGGGGAGAAAAACAATTAGACTGAATTACAATTGGCTGGAAGTCGAGGACAAGGAGAAGGAAGCTTAGGATGAGGAGGAAGGAAAGCAGCAGGAGCATCTTTGGGGATCTCTATGATGTCATTGAGGTTTGTTTCATTAATATTGTCCTCTCACAAAGAAAGATGACTTCTTTTAGTTCACCTACTTCCTGTGTTAAATGGTTATTTGCAAAGCATTGTGGAAAACCACAGAGCAGGCACGTATAGTGCATCTGCAGGTAAATGAACATCAAATCTCTCAGACTAAAATCTGTATTATACTTTTAGTCTTAAAAACATATGTTGTATATTTATCACCCTTATGATAAAACCCATGTCAGCCATTGGTTTATGGACTTTGTATTTAGAAGCCTCAACATTTGCTTTATTGCTATTCCAATGTTTTTTGTGAGCCTTTTGGGACCATATTAGGACGAGGGATCAGAATCTGGAGTCGTGCACACTACTGTTTCATTTAGCGTGTATCTATAAGATTTGTACAGCAGATCCAAGTTGTGCCTTGAAAACAGGAACGTTGTCTGCATAGAGGAGAACTTTAATAGCAGGCTTGTACAAAGTGAGGCTTTGTGCTCACATTTGCTGCAAACTCTCGTTTTAATTCTGTTTTCCTGTTTTGATGCAGAATTCACTTGAAATCAGGCAAGAACTGGACTTGTTTTTTATAATTTGTTCTCGTGAATTAATTGTGTATCGCATACATTTGATTTGACTTTCTGCGAGACAACAGTCGTCCACTGGCCAAAAAAGTTTTCCAAATACCTCCACGTTATCAAGTCTGGATTTAGGAAAGAAAAGCAAAAAAATCTGCACCTCCTGGTTCACATGCAATTTCTGTTTTTGTGTTCAGAGGCGGCGGCGAGAGGGGAGACCTCGGCTCATCCAGCTGGACAGCCTGACCAGGAGGAGTCTACATTAACTTGGCTCTTCCAGGGCACCCTGCAGACTCGGCTGCTGGCAACACCGGGATGACGTGAACGCCAAACAGGAGTCCATCACAGGTCGACTGCAGGTATGTGAGTCAGACCTTCTGAGGAGGGTTTCACTTTTCTCTCTTCTTTATAATTGACCCTTGTTTTCTCTCTCTCAGCTCCTCGTCTCAGAGTGGGAGGGATTTGAAGCACAAAGGGAGGAGCTTGTCGTTTGGTTGGCTGATATGGATGTCCACCTGAGTGAGGTTGACCAGCTGACAGGAAACACCTGTGAAAAACTGAAACAACTGCAGGTGTGGGGTTGTTTTGATATGACATATATTTGATATGATACATACGTCAGAGACATTATCCTAAACTGGACTAACAAAGAACCATGAGTCCAACTAGGGCTGCTCAATTAATCGAATTTTAATCTAGATTACGATCTGGGCTTTCAACGATCATTAAAAATGACTGAGCCGATTATTAGCACCTCCCTCGTGCTTTACTCTCGCGCTGCTCCGTTTGGCAAATCGAGCGCACCTCTCTGCGATTCGAACACACGTCATAACAATTAAGAGGACCCGAGGGAAGCTAAGCAGAAGTTATTTGGAGAGGAGAGGATAATGGCTGCTGAAGAGAGAATGCCGCTGGTTGAAAAGCGAGATAAAACAACTTCAGTGGTGTGGAAACATTATGGGTTCGGGGAGTCAGATGTGGATCAAGTAGACATAGTGTGTAAACTTTGCTACGGTGTCGTAGCTGCACCACAGAGCAACACTACAAATTTATTCAAACATTTGAAGACCGCTCACAAAGTGACGTACGATCAAACAATGAAGGAGCAGCAACTTTAGTCGACATACCTCAATGTCAATTTGATGCAATTGTGCATTGTGTGGCTAAACAGCTTGCCTTGATGTTTGGTTATTTGTATGCATAAATATTATGCAGTATTTTGAAGTTCACTAAACATAGATGTTTACATTTTTCATTTATTTTTTATATTGCAAACATTTGCACTGTTATCGGTATTTGCACACTATTTTATATTATTTTTTGACAATCTTTAAAGCCATTATTCAATACATTGTTATTGTTAAATAAATATCGTCAAATAATCGAGATCTCAATTTCAGTGAAAATAATCGTGATTATCATTTTTGCCATAATCGAGCAGTCCTAAGTCTAACATTAAACTGACCTTACATAATGTAAGGCTGAAGTTCATTGTTAATTTTATTCAAAAACTTGTTGTTGAAATATTTTTACTGAACATGCAAACATCTGCTGATGAAAATGTCTTGATTTATTGGTCTGTTATGAAGCTATTGCTATTTCTAATGTGTTTATCACTTTTTGATGTTTTATTAATTAAACAATACATGTATTAATTGTGTTATCTTTAGATATAGTATTTATATATATATTTATTTATTTATAGTATATTAAAATGTTATTACTGTTTAAATGACTAATATGTGACATGTATTAGTAGTGATGTGGTGCCTTTTTGTCTTTTGGTAAACTGCTAAATGGCAATAAACCATTAATATATGTCTATGCTGTGCTCGTATTTATTTTACCCTACTTAAATTCAATTTATGATACATTTTATTTTGAAAGATTTAAAATGGTTCTTTAAAGAACCATTTCAAAAAAGGTTCTTTGAAAAACCATTAAAGGTGCCCCAAAGAACCATTTCTTGATGGTTCTTTGGGGCACCTTTAAAGGTTCTTCAATGAACCACTGAAAGAAATGGTTCTTCAAAGAACCATTGTTTGAAAGGTTCTTTGTGGCACCAAAAAAGGTTCTTCTATGGCATCAGTCTAAAGAACCACTTTTGGTTCCAGTTGGCACCTTTATTTTTGTGAGTGTATAGTGACAGATGTAGTGATATGAATGACAGCAACATCAGGAAGAAGGAACACGAGAAGCTGGAGAAATACCAAGGGCTCAGAGAAGAGCTCGAGAAGATGTGGAGGGTGAAGGTAACAGTGGTCCCAGTGGTAATCGGACGACTTGGTGCGGTGACTCCCAAGCTAGGCGAGTGACTCCAGCAGATCCCAAGCTCCCAAGGACCCGAGCTTGAAGGATAGAATCCCAGCAGGGGCAAGGGGAATTTTTTCCCAATATATATTATGGCAGATGGTAGAGAGGCTGTGAAAAGCTGAGAGTTAGAAGACAGATTTGGATACCACCACCAGCTATATGCTGAAGTGTCAGGAATTGACATTGACTTGAGACTTGAGTGACTTAGAAAAGTAAGGAGAACCATAGGTCAAGAAAACATGATTTGAGTAACCACATGGCTATAGGGCAGGGGTAAGCAACTCCAAGCCCCAACTAGCGGTGTCCAGCAGGTTTTAGATTTCACTCTGGGTCTACACACCTGAATCACATGATTAGTTCATTCCCAGGCGTCTGGAGAACTACAAGACATGTTGAGGAGGTCATTTAGCCATTTAAATAAGCAAGCTGTGTTGGATCAAGGACACATCTAAACCCTGCAGGACACCGGCCCACGAGGCCTGGAGTTGCACACCCCTGATATAGTGTGATGCGGACTTGAAATGGCTGCAATAAGCAAAGGTCACTGATGACCTGCAGTCCATTTGGAGATGAACTGGAGTAAAGCTGTTTATAATTGTACGGACTTACCTACAACATTAACTGCATTACCCTACAACATCTCAGAGGTAACTTTGATGAGATTGTCTGTGAAGGTTCTCAGTCATCCAGGTCATCGTAGTCTAAGGAGCTTGGAAAGAAAAGCGTCTGGACTTCTTTGAGTTGCTTGAAGACATTTCACCTCTCATCCAAGAAGCTTCTTCAGTTCTAAGGTCAAATGGTGGAAAGTCCCAGATTTAAGTCTTGGGGAATGTCTCCCAAGGTGGTCATGAACCCCCTGTTGATCCTCTACCTAATCACACGAGCCAAGGTGTGAAAACAGGTGTAGGCCACAATCAGCCAGGGTTTCAGGTGAGCTTATTGTGAAACCTGACCCCACCCTATCATGTGATTTCCTGAGGTCAGATGGCCCAGGATGTGAGTGGGCATTAAGGCATCTGGGAAGGGATCTCAAAACTGGATTATAGATGGCAGACAGTTGGTGTCGTAAGCCCCGCCCTCTGTTCAAAGATGGTCGTTCACAGTGGACATAAACGCTTCTTTCACTCCTCTTTCAGACCATCTGTGTTCTCTGGCCAAAATGTGAACATTGGAGTCACCTTTGACCTTTAGATGCAGATGGACAGCCGAGTCTTGTCCCGTAGTGGTGGCTCTTCTATGTTGTGCCATGCATTTATGAAATGGTTGTTTGGTCTCTCCAATATAGAGGTCTGTGCATTCCTCACTACACTGTACACTGTACAGTGTACAGTATACACTATGTTGTTTGGTTGGGTTTAGGAGTTCTGTCTTTGGTATGAACCAGTTTGTGTCTGAGTGTGTTGCTGGGTATGAAATACACTGGGATGCCATGTTTGGAGAAGACTCTCCTGAGTTTTGCTGATAAACCGGCTACATAGGGGATGACAATGTTGTTGCGTTCGTCTTTCTGATCCTCCCTCGCTGGTGTCTGATCTTCTTTTCTGTGCCTCTTTGCTGACTTAAAGCCAAATCAGGATAACCACTTTCATTAAGTCAGCAAAGAGACACAGAAAACAAACTGAACTCCAACCTGCTGCTGATCTTCTACCGTTCATCCATTGAGAGCCTGCTGACATACTGCATCACAATATGGTATGGCAGCTGCACTAAGGTGGACAGAACAAGACTTCAGAGAGTAGTTAAGGCAGCTCAGAAGATCATCAGCTGCCCTCTCCTCTCCCGCATGGACATTTGTTCCTCCTGCTGCCTCAGCAGAGCAACAAACATCATCAAGGACAGCTCCCACCCTGGATTTGACCTCTTCAACCTGTTTCGCCCTCAAGGAAGCGCTACATAACCGCCCTGATGACACAGTTTCACCCCCCAATACATGGACTTCTGTACATAGACTACACCAGGGGTCGGCAACCCTTGGCACGCGTGCCACAGTTGGCACGCAAAGGGTTAACTGATGGGACGACCAATACTGGACTGGCCATCGGGCATTTGCTCGGTGGCCCGGTGACTTTTTTTTCCCTTTGTAACGGTATAAACAATGAAAGGTGGTGGTTTGTCCAGATGCTGGTTGGTGTGTAAAAATAACTGTGTGGTGTGTGGTGGTGGCTATGGCGGAGCTTCCCCAGATTCAGTAAAATTAGCAAGTGGTGGAGGCCAGCAGGTGGATGAGAGAAAAGGGAGGCAGGAGGAGGAGAGACCCGAGGCGGCCGAGTGTCAGTTGAACTGAACTTCAGGTAAGAAGTTATGACCTGCAGTCTATCTGGGTCAGATATAAACCAAGTTTAGGTGGAGTTTATTTTCGTTGTGCTGACTTTTTACAGTCAGTTACAATAACTCGTACTGTGTACTAGCTAGCATGACGGAGTTTCTATACAGCTGGGTGGGTGCTGTGATGTTAGTGATAGTGAACTGTATTTTATTCATAAGGTTAGTTAGTAGAGTTGCCTGTAAAAAGCCGGAATCGTCCCTCATTCAGAGAAAATATTACGCGTTTCGTATTAAGCTGAAAAGGAACACAGTTTGTCCCGTACTTTAGCTAAAATGAAAAAAACACACAACGCTGGATTTATTCTGTGTTTACGCTGCACAGCTGCCTCTTCTCCTCTCATTCTCTCCTCTCCTGTTGCTACTTCAATCATGAAACTGATCAATGATCAGCTGATCGGCTTTTCTCTTGTGTTTGTTTATTTGTGCCAGAAAGAGGAAACCAGTGGATGTCGCGCTAAACAACAGCAGCACGTTTAAGCTTGATCAGCTGTTGTTAGAATTTATTTAATATTAATTTCTAGTATCAGCTGATGTTTGCTGGAGCCACAGCTGTAAAAGCTGCTGGTCATGATATCGGTTTGGTTATTTGGTGAGAGGGAAGCATGAAGATGAAACCAGGAGATGTCCTTACTGAATCATCAGAGCTGAACAGGTGATGGAGAAACAGGTTTACCTTTAAGGTGACATGAATGAGTTGAAGGGAAGTTATGAACTGTTTCTGAGAGACAAATAACACCAGGATCCTTTTCTAAGTAGCTGAGAGCTGGTAACTGTGCAGGGGCGGGTCTAGCAAAGCTTTGCCAGGGGGCCAGGTAGGGCATTAACAGGGAAAGGGGGGCACAAGGAAATACTTTCTTATTCTCATTTAAAATGTCTGGCTGTTATTAAATAATTATCTGAAGCTTACAACCAAAGTTTTTATCTGACATAAAATGTATAGAAATCATACATATAACATTGAAGTAGCTGGAATCCACAGCTGTGCGTGTTCATGGAGCTGCATTTTCACCTGCTGGACATCACTGCCTGACAAGTTTAACTGTCTTCAGAACATTGCAGAGGCCTTATTGACAGTATTTGTCTCTACATATCTGTGTGAGCAGATTTTCTCTCACATGAGTGTCCTCAGGTAGCCGTCTGAATGTTGGACACTGAGACCTGTGTCTCCGAGTGGGAGACCAGAGATCACGTGTATCTCTGTATTAACAAACATGCCATATTGGCCCAGTTTATTTTTCTTATCATTGTTGTGAGGAGACCATAAATAGCATTTGTATTTTCTGTATTTGCTGTAATGGAGTTCTTGTTATGGAACTTTTTTTGTTTTTTCTTTCAAAATAGCTGATAACTATTCGCTGATAGCTGCCAACATCTGCGAACAAATATACTTCTATAAAGTTATTCTATATAGTGTGTAACTGTTAATATAGAGCGTTATTAAATTTATTGCTAATGCAATCATATGGCACACTGACTTCTGAGGAAATTTTAAATGGCACTCGCCATTAGAAAGGTTGCCTACCCCTGGACTACACCAGCTACCATCACCACTGTACAATATTTAATTTACATGCAATAACCCAAACTTTGTATATTTGATATTTTTTTATGTTGAGTTACTTTTCATATGTATATAGTGGTACAGAACTGATTCTA
Organism: Oreochromis niloticus; assembly: GCF_001858045.2. Taxonomy (NCBI): domain Eukaryota; kingdom Metazoa; phylum Chordata; class Actinopteri; order Cichliformes; family Cichlidae; genus Oreochromis; species Oreochromis niloticus. The sequence goes on along the minus strand of NC_031982.2, from coordinate 1,433,114 downwards.
TTCTATTACCCTGACATTACCCTGACAGCTATTGTTTTTCCTTTAAAATCAAAGTATAGAAAGCATATTAAATTTGTAAGCTATCACCATACTAATTTATACATTTTAAAAAAAAATTCAAATAAGAGAGAGAGTTTCCATTAGTTTTCGATTTTTATTTGTCATTTAATTTGACATGTATTATTCATATTACTCCTTTTTATTTTCACCAATCTAATACATGTTTTTTAAGTCTTCTGATTATGTGTAGCTTTCAATATTCTAATAATCAGAAAGTTTTTATATAATATATCTTTTTTCTTTTTACAGGTATGTTGTAGTTGTTTCATACCAAGATCAAAAGAAACAAAAACAAGCAAATGATTACAATGAGACCACCAACTATGTTTCCCTCAGTAACATTTGTTAAGATATTATTAATGAATGTAGGAGCTTTTACACTTATTCTATCAGGATGCTTGATTAAAAGTGAATAAAACCTTATACAAAACAATGAAACTCAGTTATTTGTTTTTGTTCATATGGATGAAAAAGATTAATTATGACATCTCTACAAACATAAATCCATGTTTTTGTTACTAATTAGATGATATATAATTTATCCAAGCAGACCCAGGTAAGTGGGGAGGATTGTGTAAGACAGGTAAAAGAACTGGTTCTTATATAGTGATTTTCCACTCTACCTGAGTACTCAAAACACCTTATAAAACATGCCTTATTCTCCCTTTCACACAAGCACTTTTTTCTATGCTTATGCTTTCTGTGCTTTGCTATCTAAGACTCACAGAGCAACTCGGGGTTAGTATCTTGTCCAAAGACACTTGTCGTGCAGACTGAAACAGCCAGAGATGGAATCATCAACCTTCTGTTACCTCCTGTGCTGCGGCCACCCCACAGCCATTTCCAATAGGCAGGAACATAGGGTAAAGTAGAGGAAGGTGCATACAGGTTAACTACAACTTAGGAGACTTTGAGCTGGCCGTAAGGGAGAATGTAGCTAATCTAGAATTATCTGTCCTCTGGACAGAGGAAAGCGGACAAGGACACTTGGTGGTCGAATGAAGAAGTATACGAAAGTAGCCAAAGGAAGAGGTTATCAAATAAATGAGGTAGTCAGTGTCTAGCCTCACATACAACTCACTGGATAAAGGAATTGTATTTATATGTTTGGCAGAGAAACTGAGCTGGAAGTTACGTGCAGAAGATGAGGGTGATTCATTGCAGGAATGAAAATGTGCAAACAAGTAAAGAGGGAATGTTGAAACGATGGAAGTAGTATGAAGAGATGTTGAATGTAAAGCTGGAGAGAGGAGGATGGATAAAGGATACTGAGTGAGTGAATATTGTTACGACCCGGCTCTGCTAGGCGACAGGGGATGTAACATAAATGAGCCGAGAGACAGGAGGGTTAGATAAAAAGAAAAACAAAAGGTTTATTACCACAACTGAAAACCGTTAGTGAAACAACTCACTAGGCTAAGGAGTGATTTAAACAAACAAAAAAACTCATATATTCAAATAACACAATAACACTAACAGAACACTAATCATCTACTCATCTCACAGGCGGCAACTCAAAAACAAAGGTTCAAAAGGCAGCAGCGCAACGGCAAAGGCAGGAGGGACAGTCTACACAGTATGTTCACATCAACAAGTCCCCCACGAATGAAGAATCCTCAGCCTTTTATACTCCCAGGTAAATGCAGGCAGCCGCGTCATTGGTCCACTGTGTTCAAGGATCCTGCAGCAGCCAGTGGTGTGTGTGGACTGCCACACTCCGATCTGCATGAAGTTGGGCGGGCATAGGTCCCTGGCCAGCCAATCACCTGTGAGTCCTGGAACGCTTGGATTTCCATAGAGGAAGGCGGGGCCACATGAGGCCAGGGGCCGTTACACCCCTCCCCTTACAATACCAACTATGTTGGGCAAAAGCAGACTTTACAGAGTGTGAACAAAACGAAGAACAAACACCACAAAACATGTTTACAACCGGGACAGACCATCAGCCAAAACATTTTCAGACCCCTTTTTGTGGTGAATACTTAAGTTGTATTCCTGCAGCAACAGAGCCCAGCGCGTAAGGCGCTGGTTATGATTAAACATGCGAGCAAGGAACACGAGTGGGTTGTGGTCAGTGTACACAACAAGAGGTAACATGCTGGACCCCAGGTATACGTGAAAGTGCTGAAGAGCCAACAACAAAGCCAGGGTCTCCTTCTCAATGGTGGAGTAGTTTAACTGATTTTTATTAAACTTGCGGGAAAAGTAACAAACGGGATGGTCCAAACCCTCCAAGTCTTCTTGCAACAGCACTGCCCCAGCCCCGACAACACTGGCATCAACCTCAAGTTTGAATGGTCACGTCAAATCAGGTGCAGCTAACACTGGATTGTGGTAGAGGAGGGCTTTCGCACTCTCAAAGGCATCTTGACACTCACTTGACCATAGAAACTCCTTTGGGCTGAGTAGGTCAGTCAGTGGCTTGTTTCTGTAGTAGCCCACCACCCCTAGAAACCTACGCAACTCACGCCTGGTGCGAGGTGTGGGGAACTCTTTAATCACTGCCACTTTGGCATCAATGGGCCGGGCCTGTCCACGTTCCACCTCCCTGCTCAAGTACGTCACTGTAGCTTTGGCAAACTCACACTTAGCTAAGTTGAGAGTAGCTTGAGCCAAACAGTGAAATACCTGACATAGAGTTTCCAAATGATCTTGCCATGTTTCAGTATAAATTACTAGATCATCTAGGTAGGCACTGCAGTTGGACAGGCCACAGAGGACTTTATTTACCAACCTCTGGAAGGTGGCAGGAGCGTTACACATGCCGAATGCCATGACTGTGTACTGTAGAAAATCATCAGGTGTTACAAAGGCAGAGAGGTTAGAGGCACGTTCAGTTAAAGGGACCTGCCAGTAACCTTTAAGAAGATCTAATTTAGTGACATACTGAGCAGTACCAATACTGTCCACACAATCCTCAATTCTTGGGAGAGGATGTGAGTCAGCCACAGTTACAGAGTTCTGTGGCTATCGTGGCTCAAGAGTTGGGAGTTCACCTTGTAATCGGAAGGTTGCCGGTTCGAGCCCCGGCTTAGACAGTCTCAGTCTGTGTGTGTAAAGTGCTTTGGGGTCCTTAGGGACTAGTAAAGTGCTATACAAATACAGGCCATTTACAAAGTCTGTAATAAAACGGGGCGAGCCATCTGGCTTAAACTATACAAGGCGAGCTCCAGGGGCTTTGTAGCAGCAAATAGTCAGCCTCCTGTCTCATGAGCAAGCGTTTATGGGGGCTGGCTCGATAAGGATGCTGCTTAATAGGTTTAGCTCCCTGGACATCAATATCATGCTCTAGCACTGTAGTCCGAGTTGGCACATCCCCGAATAAACAGGTGTATTCATTAATCAAGACGACAGTTATGTCTTCTTGCTGCTCTGAAGACAGATGCTCGAGCAAGCTCGGTACTGCTTTCAACATTTCTGAGTTAGACAGACGGGGTCTAGAACAGGTGGGATAACTTAGCTTTAAACCATCGACCTCATCCACCCCTCCTTCCTCTAGGTGACTTGAGGCTAGAATAGGAGAACAGACCCCAGCAGGCTCTGGTGTCGACCGAGGATGGTATAATTTCAACTTATTTATGTGGCAGATGCTAGTTTTGCGTCTGCGGTCGGGAGTGCAAGTTACATAATCAGTCTCCCCTCTGTTTTCACAGACCTCAAAGGGGCCGCTATACCTAGCAGACAAGGCTGAGCCCAGAACAGGCAAGAGCACAAGAACCTGGTCACCCACCTGAAAGGTTCTTTTAACAGAAGCCTTATCATAATGGTGTTTCATTTTTCCCTGTGAAACAGCAAGGTGCTGTTTAGGCAGAGCGTTGGCTTGGTTCAAACGCTCACGGTAGTGTTTTACATACCTGCTTACATTTACTTTGGACACCCCGTGTGAGCTCAAAAATGCCTCTTTCAGAGCTTTGAGGGGTCCGCGCGGCCTATGGCTAAATACCAGCTCAGAAGGACTAAAACCAAGTGACTCCTGAACAGCATCACGGGCAGCAAATAACACAAATGGAACTCCCTCATCCCAGCTCCTTTCAGACTTGAGGCAGTATTTGCGTAGCATCGCCTTTAAGGTCTGATGCCACCGCTCTAATGCACCTTGCGATTCAGGATGATAAGCAGAGGACACGACATGTTTGACACCTAGAGTGCTAGCCACTTGTTTGAATAACTTAGATTGAAAGTTTGAGCCCTGGTCAGTCTGTATGACCTTTGGCAGGCCAAACACTGAAAAGAATGTTGTCAACGCCTTAACAACTGATTTTGCTGTAACCTTATGTAATGGGACAGCCTCGGGGAAACGGGTAGCTGCACACATGATCGTGAGAAGGTATTGCTTTCCTGATTTTGTTCTAGGTAGTGGACCCACACAGTCTAAGATAAGATAAGATAAGATAAGATAAGATAAGATAAGATAAGATGGCCTTTATTAGTCCCACAGGTGGGAAATTTGTTTTGTTACAGCAGAAGTGCAAAGTTATGTAGCAGAAATTAGAAAACACTGGAATGCAATAAAATACAATAAAATAAAATAAAATAAAATACTATATACAATAGAATAAAATAGAATAGAATAATATATACAATAGAATAAAATAGAAATACAAATACTATATACAACTGAGTAGGAAAATACAAAAACACAACTTCGTCAGAAGAAGAATTGCACATATAGCAGTCTTATTGCACATGTGTGGGTTTGTGTGTTTGATCAGCTGCAAAAGTCTTTATTGTAGAGTCTGACAGCAGTGGGGAGGAAAGACCTGCGAAATCTCTCCGTCCCACACCGTGGGTGCCGCAGTCTCCCACTGAAGGAGCTGCTCAGTGCTGTCACAGTCTCATGCATGGGGTGGGAGATGTTGTCCAACAGGGATGACAGCTTAGCCACCATTCTCCTGTCACTCACCACCTCCACTGGGTCCAGAGGGCATCCTAGAACAGAGCTGGCCCTTCGGATCAGCCTGTTCAGTCTCTTCCTGTCCCCAGCAGAGATGCTGCCCCCCCAGCAGACCACACCATAAAAGATGGCTGAGGCCACCACAGAGTCATAGAAGGTCTTCAGGAGTGGGCCCTCCACTCCAAACGACCTGAGTCTCCGAAGCAGGTACAGCCTGCTCTGCCCTTTCCTGTAGAGGGCGTCTGAGTTATGAGTCCAGTCCAGTTTGTTGTTCAGATGAACACCAAGGTACCTGTAGCTGTCCACAGCCTCGATGTCCATACCTTGGATGTTCAGTGGTTGCAGTGGAGGATGTTTGTGCCTGCGGAAGTCTACCACCAGCTCCTTGGTTTTACTGGCGTTGATCTGGAGGTAGTTCAGCTGGCACCAGTCCACAAAGTCTTGAGTCAGTCTTCTGTACTCCTTGTCGTCCCCATCAGTGATGAGGCCGACTATAGCAGAGTCATCAGAGAACTTCTGCAGGAAGCACTGGGTGGAGTTGTGGGAGAAGTCTGCAGTGTAGATGGTGAAGAGGAACGGAGCCAGAACCGTTCCCTGTGGGGCCCCCATACTGCAGACGACCCTGTCCGACACACAGCCCTGAGTCCTCACATACTGTGGTCGGTCGGTGAGGTAGTTCAAAATCCAGGTAGTGAGGTGATGGTCCACTCCAGAGTTCTCCAGCTTGTCCTTCAGAACCGAGGGAAGAATAGTGTTGAAGGCACTGGAGAAATCAAAGAACATGATTCTCACAGTGCTCTCAGCGGTCTCCAGGTGAGCGAGGGAACGATGTAGGAGGTGAATGATGGCATCATCCGCTCCAATGCCAGGCTGGTAGGCAAACTGAAGTGGGTCCAGTGATGAGCTCACAAGGCGCCGAAGCTGAGCCAGGACCAGCCGCTCCAGGGTCTTCATCAGGTGGGATGTCAGAGCCACCGGCCTGTAGCTGTTGAGGTCCTTGGGGCGTGAAGTCTTTGGCACTGGAACAACACAGGAAGTTTTCCAGAGCTGTGGGACTCTTCCCAGCCTCAGGCTCAGGTTGAAGAGGTGCTCCATCACACCACACAGTTGGTCCGCGCAGGACCTGACGACCCTCGAGCTGATGCCATCTGGACCCGCTGCCTTCTTGGCTTTAATCCTCCTCAGTTCCCTCCGAACCTGGGTGGTTGAGAGAGACAGGCTGGAGCCTTGTGTTGAGTGTGTATTGGATGCTGTTGTTGGGGGTGGGGAGGAGTGAGCAGGGTGAATAGAGGAGGTGTGAAGTGTCTGAGGTGTCAGAGATGGAACAGCAGCAGTGGGGGTGGGTGAGTCTGCAGCCGATGTTGGAGACTGCCTCATGGCTGAATCAAATCTGTTGAAGAAATGATTCAGTTCATTTGCCCACCTCACATCCTTCCCAGGCAGAGAGTTCTGATGTTTGTGGCCTGAGATGGTTCTGAGGCCTCTCCAGACTTCACCAACATTGTTTTGCTGAAGCTGGTTCTCCATCTTCTGCCTGTAGCTGTCCTTCCCATTCCTTATCAGTCCCCTAAGCTCTCTCTGCACCCTATTCAACTCCTCTTTGAAAAGGAGGAGTTGTCCTCAGCCATTTGACCATGTCTAGTATGACATGGTCAAATGGCTGATCCACTACAGGAATGGGACACAACGGAGCCGGGGGTATGACCTGATTAGGTTTACCTGCAATCTGACATACATGGCAACTGCGGCAAAATTTAGAAACATCACGCTTCATACCAGGCCAAAAGAAATGCTTTAATAGTAGCTGGTATGATTTTGTGATGGCCAAGTGTCCTGACCACTGGTTTTCATGGGCAAGAGCCAGGATTTTCTGCCGGTACACGGCGGGCACGACAATCTGCTTGACTTTACTCCATTCTGCACCTTCTGCACCTGGTGGAGACCACTGACACATTAGAACATCATGTTCTACAAAATAGGCTTGTTGCTCTTTATTGACTTGCTCAGCACTTACCGTACGTTTGAAACAGCTCTGCAGTGTTTCATCAGCTAATTGAGCTGCTGATATCTGGTCTCTAGTCAAGGGCAGCAAAGAGACCTTTGGAAATGGATCAGGCTCCTCAGGTTTCACTGAGTCTGGGGGTGACAGAACATTGTTTCTTTTAGTTTGTACTTCATTCTCCCCAGAAAATGAGGACATCAACACCGAATCAGAGAGGGCAACATCAGTTAATGGGCAGGGATAGCTCAGTAGGTAGAGTGTCTGCCCCATGATCGGAAGGTCGGGGGTTCGACCCCACTGAACGGCTACCCTGAGGTACCCCTGAGCAAGGTACCGTCCCTACACACTGCTCCCCGGGCGCTGCACTGGTGGCTGCCCACTGCTTCACTGGGTGAATGGGTTAAATGCAGAGGAGTAATTTCCCTTTGGGGACTAACACAACACACTTTACACTTTACTTTACTTATCTTTACGAGCTTTTGCCCGAGTAATCGCACAGGCTGGATACAGCCCAGGGTGCAAAACAGTCAGCAATCATGTGTCCAGCTTTATGGCAGTAAAAACATTCACGGTTTTCCCAGGAGCCAGACACTTTAGCCATGTGGGGCTGTTGCACAGCGCTAGCCCATGGTTTCTCACTGCCAGTAAATGAGGATTTATGAGCGAGCACAAAATGATCAGCAAGAACAGCAGCAGATGCGAGAGAAGTCGCTTTCTGTTCATTTAAATATAGCACAATACGCTCAGGAATACATTTCTTAAAATCCTCTAACAAAAGTAACTCACGCAGAGCATCATAGTCACTCACTTTTAAAGCAATGCACCGTTTATCAAAGAGAATCCCCTTTTCTGTAGCAAACTCCACATAAGTTTGGGTCGGCAATTTCTTTTGCTGGCGAAACCTCTGCCTATAGGCTTCGAGGACTAACTCATATGCCTGCAAAACAGCTGTTTTAACACACGAATAATCTAAACTGTCCTTTAAAGAAAGCACAGCCACCATCTCTTGGGCTTTGCCGGACAGTTTGCACTGCAACAAAAGAGGCCAAATATCACTAGGCCACTGCAACGCGCCAGCGATACGCTCAAATGCTGCAAAGTATGTATCAACCTCAGTTTCTCTAAAAGCGGGCACTAAAGAAATGCACTTACTGATATCAAAAGCAGAAGTGGATGAGGAGGTGGAACCGGAATTTTCAGCAGAGGCAGATGAGGCTTGTGGCTGAGACTCCAGCTCAAGCTTTCATAGCCTAACGACTTTGTCTGCCTCTATCGCCAGCCTTCTTATTTCAAGCTCTAGCTGAGCCCGCCTGTTCTGGGCCTTCTCCTCAGCCTCCAATTGGAGATGTGCCAGCCGCACCTTCAGCCGAGCTCCTTCTCTGCCTTCAGAACTCCCAGAGGAGAGTGGATCATAGCGAGGAAGCGTACGCGGCGTTTTTCCCTGCTCATCCCCCTCGCCATCCCCACAAGAACCATTCTTATGGCCCTCCTCAACTAAGGCAGCTTGGCTTGGCACACCAGAGACCACCGGCAAAGCAGGCGCTTGAATCACACCAGCTTCCACCAACTTGTCCACCACTAAAGCTTTCAAATCACACTTACGGAGTGTTTTTGGGACCTGCAGCTGAAAGTGATCCACAATTTGCAGCAAATCATTTTTGCGACAGCTATTAATAAGCTCAATAGATGGGGCATCTATAAAGTGCTGTAAACAAAACGCAGCCGACATAGCGCCTAAAGTGATAAGGCTACTCTAAAACAAACGCCTCTTTTTTTTTTTCTCCCCCCCAGGAACAAAGACTCCCTATGAGGGATTCCGGACGAGCCCCCACTTATGTTACGACCCGGCTCTGCTAGGCGACAGGGGATGTAACATAAATGAGCCGAGAGACAGGAGGGTTAGATAAAAAGAAAAACAAAAGGTTTATTACCACAACTGAAAACCGTTAGTGAAACAACTCACTAGGCTAAGGAGTGATTTAAACAAACAAAAAAACTCATATATTCAAATAAGGGCGGGGCCACATGAAGCCAGGGGCCGTCACAATATGGAGACAAAGAGAGTGAAAATAGATAGGTGAAGACGAAACACTCAGTGCATCATTGGAAAACCCCAGCAGTGTAGGCCTAATGGAGTAGAGGAGTATGTTAGGGTGGCGCAGGATATGTATGAGGACAGCGAGACAATGGTCAGATGTGCAGTAGAAGTTGCATATAAATTTGAGATGGGGGAAAGATTACTGCAAATGTTGGCGATTAGCCTTCTTGTTTCCGATGGTGTTGGACAGACTAACAGGAGTTTCCTGTACGTCCTCATTCCACCACCAACTGTTCTTGTCCTCTTTCCTTTTTTGAAGACAAAAGTGTAATGTGAGTAGGGAGCAGGTGGAAGACAGTCCAGAGAGAGCAGGAATCACTGTAAGTAGAAGCAAAACAGAATATGTGTGTGAATTAGATGGAGACAGGTGGATTAAAGGTAGATGAGCTAAAATATACCTGTGGTCAGCCAAAGTAATCACCATTACACAAGAGAACTGAAGACGAGAGTGCAAGCAGGGTGGAGTGGGTGGAAACAAGTGTCAAGGATGATTTGTGACAGTATAGCAGCAAAAGTGGTAGTTAAATCTGTCATAATGTACTGTGTGAAGAGGTGGCACTGAATAAAGACAGGAGGCAGAGGTGAAGATGTTGTGGTTTTCATTAACCAGAATGGACAAGATTAAAAGCTACTGGAAGGACAGCTCAGGTTGAGCAGCTTTTAGAGAGGTCAGAGAGGGAAGGTTTTGATGGCTTGGACATATGCAGAGGAGCCATAGTGGATATACTGGACAAATCATGTTGAATATAAAGTCGCCAAGCAAGAGTAAAAGAGGAAGACCTCAGGGGAGGTAGTAAACGAGGACATGCAGAAACTGATGCGGGTAGAATCAATAAGTTATGTTGTCTTGTCTTGATGAACTGTGTGATAGCACCCTAGATCTCTCAATGGGTTAATTTTAGTATGTGATGCTCTACAAATTATTATATTGCCTTTTTTGTTATTATTTCAGCCATAACACATCCCATTACATTTCATATTTCAAATGACATATAGTGCACAATTTGACACTGATAACAGAGCCTTATAGACAAAACCACACCAATATTGTGACCCATCTCTTAGTCTTGTTTGTGGTGTAAAGGTCACAATCTTTCATTAACCATGCTGTTTTGTTTATCATTTAACCACGTCTCAGAAATGTCCACAATAAAAACGTTTCTGTTGTATCATAACAAACAGTCTTGAATTTGAGTAAAATTCTTACAGAGACTTGTGCTATCAAAATGGATTATTAAGGATGTCTGGTCAGAAGTTATTTGTTTAGTTGTTCCTATGTTAACTATCAGATGATTTATATTGTGATATTTTCAGGATCAATATTACATTCAGCATACTGTCTGTACTCAGAGCATTCAAATACTTTTAAGCAGTTCCTGATGTGTAGGTTTTGAATGCAGTCAATATTTTTCATCTCAGTATACTTTAATATGATGTACGTGTGAAATTAAAAAGTCAAAACAAGTTATACAGCTTCTGGTTTACTCATTGTTATTGAGTAAAAACAAGTAAGTTATACAGATTTATAGTGTCTGGTTACCTCCATTGATCTTATCACTTAATCAACAATCTAAATCAAAAAATTATTTTGGCATGATGACTTTGGCCTTTTCTAGTATCCCCTTTAATTTAATCTGTACTTTACAGTTTCTCATTGAACTTGCCTGTATTTGTTTCTTGAAAATGGAATTCCTCTTGAAGTATTTGTTGACAAATATTCAATTGTTTGGTTTACCCAAGCAAGTCAGTCTTGGCTTTTCTGTTCACGAAAATAATGATAAAAAGTGTTGTTGCTTTGGTGTCTTTCCTCAAATGTGCATGGCAGTCTGACATGACATTGCTGTCAATGGGAATATCTCTAGAGTCAAAGAAATAGAGTACCTGTTGCTCCAGGGAGTGCATTTCGCTCGGTGTGTCACCTTCAGCACGTCAGCTACCTGCTCCAGCTGTAGCCCTTCACACAGCTGTAGCTCATCTATTTTTGTATACTGTTCAAGTTTATTAATATGGCTTTCAAAGAAACTGATTTTCTTTTTCCAATTTTTTTTAAATTCACACACTTTCTCCATTATTAATTCAGGCAGTTTAGTTTGATGTTTTGACACTTTCTTCATTTCTTCTGACATGAAGTTGAATGAACACTTATTCTCTTTTATTTCCTTGTATTTGTTGTCTTCTGTTTGTTTTCTCTGGTGGAATTTTAGACATGAGTAGAACAGATTTATGCGGTAGGAAGTCTCCTTACATTGCCTTATTTTCAATCTGCCAGTCTAGTACACAGCTGGGTTCAGCTGGACAAATCCAAATACCTTACTTAAAAGAGTGCCTTGGTTGACTTCAGTCTTCAGTATATTGATAACAATTTTTACAATTGTCTTGACACACCTGTAGACACAAACAGGATGTTTGGAAAATATTCTAGCAAATCTTTTCTTGTAAGGCTGTTCCACTAATATGACTGTCTTGAGATGGAAAAGATATCAGAGCAGTAAAGAGGTTGATTTCTTTGAAAAATTACTTTACCAGGACATAGATGGTAATAACACATGGCATCCTTATTGAACACAATGTGGATTAACTTACCTTAAAATAGATAAAGGATATACAGCAGGGGTGTCAAATACCCAAGTTGGGCCAGAATTGGCCCCAATCCCGCACACAGGGCTGCAGTCCCAGCAGCAAGAGCTTCAAGAGGAGAAGGTATCGGCTAGAGAAGATCCTGCATGGTAGACCGTCCCTACGTCATTTTCATCAGCAGAGGGGGAGGACAGGACTTTCCTAGCAGCAACTTGAAACACGCAACACATGGCACAGATGGTGACCTGCTTGCAATAAAGAGGGACTTCCAGGTAGGACAGCAAAAGAGGAAGGAGGTTCTTTTGGCAGAACTCAGAGGACTGAGGATCTCTTTCCCATGAACTGATCAGCTGCACTCAAGGTCCCCAGGTTAAGGGAAGCACTGTCCAAACACCACCTGAGGGGACCATGGCAGGTAAAACAGCAGGCCAAAGGACAGCAACAGCTAGCAGCCCCAGACTTGTACTGCCCACACCAGCATGCCAATGAGTAGCAGGCATCACTCAGTGGATATCCCCTCTTATTAGTCTCAAGAGGTGAGCAACTGGCTCAATCAGCTGGTGTTAAAGTGGAGACCAAAAATGAGCCAAAAACACCACCCTACCAGATGGAGGAAGTTGCGTTGTGAATAGATTACCAAAGCCTGGAGATGACTGGGATGGATGGGGAAGGAGCCCATTGCTATAATGATCTAAAAGTTGCACTGCAAACCAAATTTGACATTTTGCCTGAGATGTATCAGCAGAAGTTTCAGTCCAGTACTGTCCCACCTGGTGATGACCCCACTGAGACTTACTTTCATCTCAAGAGCCTTTACAAGTGCTAGATGCAGCCAAAGCAGCACACCAAGGAAGAGAATGGGGAGGCTATCATCTTGCAGGTGACCATTGTTGTGATATGGCATTATATAAAAAAAATTCAACTGAATTGACTTGAATTTGGCTTCAGATAAGTTCCCAAGGTTTTAACTGGGTTCTTGTCTTTCAAGTTACTCTATGGCTGGGATGTAGAGGGCCCCTAACCCTAGCTATCAAGAAACTGTGAAGAGGCTGAGATCAACTTGTGTGAGGCTCAGAAAAGCCAGAAGACCTGGTATGACCTTCAACAAAGGACACCGTGAATTCCAGCCTGGTCAAAAGGTTCTTTTACTCCTCTCTTCTGCTAACAGTAAACTCCCGGCAAAATGCCAAGGACTATATGCAGATCTTCACAGGGTAGGGCCAATGACATGCAGAAGCCCGAAAAGAAGAAACTGAAACCGACTTACCATTTGAATCTTCTGAAAGAGTGGAAATTATGTCCAATTCAGACTTCAGGAAAACCACTACTAGTAAGACCTCTCTGCCTTGAATCATATCTGTTATTAATCTCTGTCTCTCTTCCACAGCATGTCTTTATCCTGTTTTCCTTCTCTCACCCCAACCGGTCACAGCAGATGGCCCCGCCCCTCCCTGAGCCTGGCTCTGCTGGAGGTTTCTTCCTGTTAAAAGGGAGTTTTTCCTTCCCACTGTCGCCAAAGTGCTTGCTCATAGGGGCTCATATGATTGTTGGGTTTTTCTCTGTATGTATTATTGTAGGGTCGACCTTACAATTAAAGCGCCTTGAGGAGAGTTGTTGTGATTTTGTCACTGTATAAATAAAATTGAATTGAATTGAATTGAATTGAATTGAATTGAACAGAAGTAAACCTGAAGGTAACCCTTCAGATGTCTCTGGTGCTGATGCATCTTGCTCCACAGTAGATGGCCCAGCTACTCCAGATCTTCCAGGAGTTTCCACCTTTGTTTTCTGTTAACCCTGTAAGAAACACCTTTGTCAGACACGTGAAGGATGGACAACCCATCTGCCAGCATTCTTACTGGGTTCCACAACAGCTCTTGGGAAAACTGCAACAAGGGGTAGAGAAAATGTTGGCACTTGGAGTTATTAGGCCCTTCTGCTCAAAGTGGTGCAGTCCAATGGCCATCATCTTCCAGAAGGATGGATCGCTGGGAAAACGCATTGATTTCAGGAAACTGAGAACTGAAAGTCTGTTGGAGAAGATCGGAGCCACCAGGTACTGGATTTATGTAAGGGATACTGGCAAGCGTCACTGGAAGAGTCTTCTTAACCATACACAGCTTTCCAAACACCAGCTGTACTGTTTCAGTTCACTGTGATGCCGTTTGGACTGCATGGAGCACTCGCCACCTTACAGATGCTGATGGACCAAGTGTGTAAACCACTGCAGTGCAACCTTTCTTGATGAAATTCTGATCTTCAGGAAAACATTGGAAGGGCATCTGCAACACTTGTCAGTGGCCCTCAACAGGATCCAAAGGTCAGAGGTTAAACTCAGTCCCTCTAGATATGAGTGGGAATGGCAGGAGATACGCAACCTCAGTTATACAGTGTGGTGAGGCCGAGAGTGTCACAGGTAGATAGGGTGGAAGCCATCAAGAAATGCCTTCAGCCTCCCACCAAAAGGAGGTGTGGTCCTTTCTAGAACTGGTCAGCTGGTACAGAACATTTGTGAGGTGCAAACTGCACTTGCTGTACACTCAAGAACAGGAAGGATTAGACTATATAGAGCCTGTATAGTTCTGTAAAAATATCTTTGCACAGATCAAAGCACGGTTAAAGCAAGAATATCCAATGTTTAGTGGGAGATTCTCTCATTCCACCACGCCACATTCTACAACACATGAATAAAAGTTTATGATATGACCCCACTGAAGGGTTTGCAATGAACACATCTTAGTGAAACAGTGTGCTGTGATAGAAACTCACAAGCCAAGCCAGTAACACTGTGTGTGCGTGTGTGTGTGTGTGTGTGTGTGTGTGTGTGTGTGTGTGTGTGTGTGTGTGTCTTTCTGTCTGTCTGCATGTTTGTGCATATATTACTAGTGAAAGTCACGACCAATACTGCCTCTAGAATAAAGCATACTGGAACTCAGCTGCAAGCCAAAGCTTCCAACTGACTCAGTTATTTTATTACTGATCTTTTGCTCTCTGTTGTTTTCTTCGTTGTCACTGTTTCCTGTTATCTAACCAGCCTGACTTTGCACCTTCCTCTACAACCTCATCTGAGCTTCTCCTCTTATTTTCTTTACTTCATTTCACACACCAAGGAAAAGCTCAAACTAATTCCATATTTCCTCTACCCTATGGCAGTGCCACTAACCTATTTTTTTTTTTATCATTCACCCATCCACTCTATGAAGCTCATCCCTCTAATGATTACAACTAGCTTACTTTCTGCTTCTCTTCTTTTCTTTCTCCAGGATTGTAAAGCAGCAGTTTCACATTTTGCTTCTGTTAGTCTCAGAGAGTGATGGGGCTGAAGGAGTAGGTATCAGCATCAAATTCTGCAGGTACCAGCACAGAGGCTGGTACCTGCCAGTAGTGTTGATACTTGATTAGCCATCATTATCAGAAACAACATAATCATGCTGGGTAATAAAGGCTCAGGGAAAATTACTCTCTGAGTAAAGGATAATTTTCCCTGAGGTACTGATAGCTAACATGATTCCCTAATTGATGCTAATGTTTTTGAGTCAAAGATAATTATATATAATAATCCAGGTGTTGTGTGTGTGGTAATGATTTACAGTCAATAGTGTGTTTATTTTTTGTTGGAGAAACACAATTCAAATGCAAGACATGCATGTCCACAATGAGAACTGTCAGGCTAGTGCACAAATACTTTCTACTTACTGCCCTTTAAAACTTTAGGCAGTATCAGAGTTATAATTTAACTCAGAGAGAATATTTTGTGGTTGTGTGTCAGACGGCGGCCACAAAAAACATTTGGACTAAACACACCTATGCACCCAAGCAGCGATGGTGTAAAACATTTGGTATGTTTTATTATTTATGCCATGGTCCATCGGTCGTCTCCATGCAACCTGCCATTTCCTGTGTGTTTTTGTGTCCTCTGTCTTCTCTCTCCCATTTCCCAGTTTGTGTGTGTGTGTGTGTGGGCATGGACTGGTTTTGGTGCATTGGGGGGAGGTGGGCTGTTTCCTGCCTTCTGGTCTCCACACACATGGTGTGAATCACACACCTGCTCCTGGTGACCTCTTTGGACTATTTTATAAGGAAGCAGCAGGCAGTCAGTCTTTGTTGGATTGTTGCATGAAAACAGTGAAGCTCAGCTCCAACGTTTGTCGAGTTTGCTACGAAGAGTGTTTTTGACCTGCCAGTCCCTGTGCCAAAGTTTATTTAGAGACTGCTGCTCGCAGAGCGGTGAGCAGACTCAAGTGACGATTTCAGGAGAGACCTGCCCTTCACTCGTGCATTAACCTTTCTGAACTGTGTTTCAACCTTCACTGTAAACAAATGCACCGTTGTTTGGAGTCCTGCATTTGAGTCCTGCTTCGACTCAGGTTTCCATGATGATTTATACAAATAAATGATATTTTTTTATGGCCAAAACATGTGTTGGGGCAAAATGTCTCCATAGCACTAATGAGATGTCCCTGCTAAAATCCCAATGGCTTATCACTGACACATCTTTTGAGCTACAAGTATGATATCGACACATGCAGGGCTGGGCTCTGAAAGCGAAGAGAAAAAAGAAGGAGAGAGAAGTACAAAACATCAACTATTGGAGACAAGGGTTAATTACACTCAGTGGTTCATTGGACATGACAGGTGTAAAAGAGAGGAATGGAAGAGAAATGCTAAGTACATCATGGGAAGAAGTCCCCCAGCAGCTTGATTGTTGAGAGAAGTGGACCAGAATGAGAGACCCCCCAGTTTGCCTTTCAGGTGAAAGGTCATCCAGCTTTTTATCTTAAAAGTGATACAGATGGCTAAATGTGTTTGTGCTAATAGTATATGATCTTGAATTCTTAATTCTTAAGTCTAATTAATAAGATGAATGTGAAATGTAGTTGTGAACCTGAAGGATCCCAGATGAGATACATGAGCAGTAAAGTTTTTTTTTTTTTTAATTTGATAAAGTGTGACCAATAACTTTTGGTTCAGCAGCTTTCTAGCTGACACCTCCTGCACTCCTCCTCTCTCCACGTCCCGGCATCACTAAAGTAGGGAGACCATAATTGACCAAGTGGGAGCAGCTGTCCTCCCAGCCACCCTGGCACTGCCCCCTTAGCCCACCCCCCTCTGCAATGGAGCCACGCCACACCTCTGCCATAGTAGTTTGAGTAATGAAAATGTCTTTGACCGACCTGTGACCTGTGTGTGTGAGACTGTTGCAGGGATGTGAACAGATAAGAAATGTGTCTCCAGCCCATCATTTATACATGATTCTGAATATGAGAAATTATATTAAGTATGCTGTCATTGGTAAACACAGAAACATAAGTCTCATATGATGTTACTGATAGTTAATCATCAGTTTCTTAACACAGGTCAGAATATAATCAGGTTGGACTATTATTATCAACACAGGACACAGAAAGCCTGTTTGAATAAAGGCCTGATTGGGATAATATGAGACTATGAAACATGATGGTGAAGAACGATTTCTCTTGGACCACAGGGAACAGCAACAGTCTAACCTAACAGTAAAAGAAAATGAATGTTCAAGTATTATACCTTAAAACAATTACTAATAGATCATATCAGACAGAGATGCCAATAATTCAATTCAATTTCATACATCCATTTTCTTCTGCTTATCCTTATCAGGGTTACAGGGGGGACGGGGCCTATCCCAACTACCATTGGGCAAGAGGCAGGGTACACCCTGGACAGGTGGCCAGTCTCTTACAGGACTACCACAGAAAGCTAGACAACAATTCACACTCAGATTCACATCTATGGACACTCTAGAATCAGAAATTAACCTAACCCCACTAGTTGCAGGTCTTTGGATGGTGGGAGGAAGCCGGGGTCCCCAGAGAGAACCCACGCAAACATGGGGAGAACATGCAAACTCCACACAGAAAGGCCTTACTCCTCCAGGTGGAGGAGTCAAACTCAGGGCCTTGCTGTGAGCCAATACTGCTAACCAGTATGCCACTGTGCTGCCCTATTTTCTGCCCACCAATTAAACACTTGGTGACAGTGAGAAGGAAAAACTCCCTTTTAACAAGAAGAATCCTCCAGCACAACCTGGCTAAGGAAGGCACAGCCATTTGCTGTGATCAACTGGTAGTGAGGGCAATGGCGTGTCACAAATTTAGAGAATCATCATCTAGCCTGGAGAAATAGTTTGCTGCTTTATAAGAAAGCCCTCCGCAAAGCCAGAACATCTAACTATTCATCACTGATTGAAGAAAATAAGAACAACCCCAGGTTTCTCTTCAGCACTGTAGCCAGGCTGACAAACAGTCAGAGCTCTACTGAGCCAACAATCCCTTTAACGTTAACTAGTAATGGCTTCATGAACTTCTTCACAAATAAAATTTTTATCATTAGAGAAAAAATTACCAATAATCATCCCACAGATGTAATATTATCTACAGCTACTTTTAGTACCATCGATGTTAAGTTAGACTCTTTTTCTCCAATTGATCTTTCTGAGTTAACTTCAATAATTACTTCCTCCAAACCATCAACGTGTCTTTTAGACCCCATTCCTACAAAACTGCTCAAAGAAGTCCTGCCATTAATTACTGCTTCAATCTTAAATATGATCAACCTATCTCTAATAATCGGCTATGTACCACAGGCCTTCAAGCTGGCTGTAGTTAAACCTTTACTTAAAAAGCATCTCTAGACCCAGCTGTCTTAGCTAATTATAGGCCAATCTCCAACCTTCCTTTCATATCAAACATCCTTGAAAGAGTAGTTGTCAAACAGCTAACAGATCATCTGCAGAGGAATGGCTTATTTCAGGGGTGTCCAAACTTTTTTCACTGAGGGCCACATACATAAAAATATAGGAGGGGCTGGGCCACTTACTAGAAATTAGGTATATAACCTTAACTGTAGTGTATTAAAGTCAGAAAAATCATTTAAAAGTGGTCAAATGTGTTATATTTTTGAATATAATTAAATACAAAACTGCCTTCATTACAGCTTTCCATAAATGGATCTTTATTGATTTATTCAGAAAAAGCTTTGGTAGCTCATTCTCAGAACAGCAGCAGATTTCTTCTTGGACAGAAGATTTACAGCACAGAGAAAAAACAATAAAGGGGAAAATGGGACGGGGACATTTCAAGCTTGTTATTTAAGTTCTTAGGCTTAGCAACACACCTATTAACGTTCGTTTGAAACGGTTATCAACATTAACAGACTGAACTGGACTTAATAACAGGAGTGCATATAATAATTAGTAAATTATTCTGGTGAGTATCAGCTGCGCTGGGTATGTAAATCGGGCCATCCAGCTGCGGTGCTGATCGTACGCCACTCGTGCCAAAAATCCGGACAAATGTCACCTGATCAAGGAGCAGATCTGCATCAGATGAGATCAGCTGACTTTGCGTGTGCGTGCACTGTGCACAGCGGTGTGTACTCTGTGTGTTAACAAGAAAAACGCATATAAGAAAGTGGTGCGCAAAAGCAGGGTAGTGACAGAATTGATGCGCATTATTGATATTTGAAGCATGTGTACCTGAACATGCATGCACATTAACACACGGGTACTGTGGAATATATTGTAGCGGGCCAGGGCTGTTCGGGGATTTGTTATTGACATTTATGTTCTGTTTTGCAGTTATGTTTGTTTACGTTGCCATGGTTACACGTGACGCTCCCTCTGCGACTGTGTGTTTCCGGGTGAGAGAGCGCCATTTTGTGTGTTGTTGCTGTCTATGTTGCCGCGCTGAGCAGTTGGCTCGCGGCCGTGTTCTCCAAAACTCCTAATAAACGGCTGTGCTCCCTGGCTAACACGGCGGGAAGCAAGACCGAACGAAACCTCTGTCTCCTCCTTGTCTGAGCTCGCCACAATATTTTTTACTCACCTAAAGCACTCGTGCTCTCGTCCACTCCCCGCAAAAAAATTAGCAGCTGTGCGGCGTCTGTGGCATCAGTGCTCTCATCGCACGCGATGGAGTAAAAATCAAAAGCACAGCTTTATCAGACAGTTGCAGTTTAATGTTGGCTGACAGTCTTCAGTGCGTCGCACAACTGGATTTCTGGACATGCTGACGTTGTTGAAGTCCTGCACTTTTTCCGGGCACATTATTTCGGTGACTTTAACGAGGCCGTGTTTTATGAGGTCTCCATCTGAAAAAGGCTCGCCATGTCTTGGGATGAGTTGGGCGACCTCATAGCTGCTATTGGAGCCTTTTCCTGGACAATTTGAGCACGAAAGAAATACTGTTGCTGACCCCGCAGGAGAGCTACCCTTTGCTTTAATTTCTGCTCTCGCTCAGCACCAGTGTAGGATGCATAGGCCTGATGTTTGGTTTCATCATGACGTCGTACATTATACTCTTTCATAACTGCCACAGTTTCAGTGCAGATCAAACAGACACACCTCCCCTTGAATTCTTTGAAGAAATATTCACTCTCCCACCGTGTCTGAAATTTTCTGCATTCACTTTCTACCTTTGGCCTCTTTGGTTCTGCCATGTTTGGTAACTTGGGGTAAATTTCTTCTGTGATTGTCCTTTTTGGTGGAGCAACTGCCTTGATCAACAGTAGCTCCCCCTGGTGTTAAAACTAAGAAGTGCAATACACTCAAGCAAAAGTTGAAGTGCGGGCCATTTTCTATCCTATTTATAAAATTACTTGAGGGCCAATTAAAAATGGACCGCGGGCCGGACTTTGGACACGCCTGGCTTATCTGAAGAGTTTCAGTCAGGTTTCAGAGCTCATCACAGCACAGAAACAGCTTTAGTGAAGGTTACAAATGATCTTCTTATGGCCTCTGACAGTGGACTCATCTCTGTGCTTGTCCTGCTAGACCTCAGTGCTGCGTTCAATACTGTTGACCATAATATCCTTTTAGAGCGATTAGAACATGCTGTAGGTATTACAGGTACTGTACTGCAGTGGTTTGTATCATATCTATCTAATAGACTCCAATTTGTACATGTAAATGGAGAGTCCTCTTCACACACTAAGGTCAATTATGGAGTTCCACAGGGTTCAGTGCTAGGACCAATTCTGTTTACATTATACATGCTTCCCTTAGGCAGCATCATTAGAAGACATAGCATACATTTTCACTGCTATGCAGATGACACGCAGCTCTATCTATCCATGAAGCCAGGTAACACACACCAATTAGTTAAACTGCAGGAATGTCTTAAAGACATAAAGACCTGGATGGCCGCTAACTTTCTGCTTCTTAATTCAGATCAAACTGAGGTTATTGTACTCGGCCCTGAAAATCTTAGAAATATGGTATCTAAGCAGATTCTTACTCTGGATGGCATTACCTTGGCCTCCAGTAATGCTGTGAGGAACCTTGGAGTCATTTTTGACCAGGACATGTCCTTCAGCGCACATATTAAACAAATATGTAAGACTGCTTTCTTCCATTTGTGCAACATCTCTAAAATTAGAAATATCCTGTCTCAGAGTGACGCTGAAAAACTAGTTCATGCATTTATCACTTCCAGGCTGGACTACTGTAATTCTTTATTATCAGGATGTCCTAAAAACTCGCTGAGAAGCCTTCAGCTGATCCAAAATGCTGCAGCAAGAGTCCTGACAGGGACTAGAAAGAGAGAGCAGATTTCTCCTGTTTTGGCTTCCCTTCATTGGCTTCCTGTTAAATCCAGAATTGAATTCAAAATCCTGCTCCTCACATACAGGGTCTTAAATAATCAGGCCCCATCTTATCTTAATGACCTTGTAGTACCATATCACCCTATTAGAGCACTTCGCTCTCACACTGCAGGCCTACTTGTTGTTCCTAGAGTATTTAAAAGTAGAATGGGAGGCAGAGCCTTCAGTTTTCAGGCCCCTCTTCTGTGGAACCAGCTTCCAGTTTGGATTCAGGAGACAGACACTATCTCTACTTTCAAGATTAGGCTTCAAACTTTCCTTTTTGCTAAAGCATATAGTTAGGGCTGGACCAGGTGACCCTGACTACAAGGTCATTAAGATAAGATGGGGCCTGATTATTTAAGACCTTGTAGGAGGTGAGGAGCAGGAGTTAAAATTGATTCTGGATTTGAAAATGAGCTGATAAAGAGGATCCAGTGTGGCTGAAATAAGGTCTCTTTTTCTAATCCCTGTCAGTACAAAACTCCATCTGGGGAGACACCGTAAGTTCTTAATGTTTCAGGTTATCCTCCTTTCAACTGTGCTCTGTGAAAAACATCACCTAACTTCCACATGTTCATCCTTCCAACTTCCTTGATCAAAGACTGTCTTCCTACACTGTCACTGATCATGACTACCATGGCCACCTCTTTCCACTGGTACTTTCTTATATCTCTCAAAACAGTCTCTATCAGCCTCATTCTTAAATTCTAGATTCCAATAACTTCAACATCAGCCTCAGTCACATAATTTCCCTCAGGGATCAGTTGGGCGACTTCTGTTATGTATAGTTTATCTCCTTCCTCTAGGAAACATCTTCCATCATTTTGGTGCCATGGTTTTATGCAGACAACACACAACTATGTTGTTCAACGAAACAAAGAACAATCAGCTCAAACTCAATGGCAATAAAAGTGAAGTTATTCTTATGAGCTCTAAGGACTCACTTTTTAAAATAAAACCTTTTGCTGTCTTGGTCCTCAATGACAGTCTCTACATCTGTTCCTCATTATCATCTGTCTTCAGCTATGTGAGCTGCCTCTTGTAGCATCCACTGTGGGCCAGTAAGTTGTAGGTTTTCATGTAGTTAATCCAGATGGCACTAAGGTTGCCTGGTCTTAGAGTCCTAATGTATTTGCGTCATTTACCAGCAGCTTTGCTGGATGTCTGACTTTGTGATGTGGATTAGTTCTTGTTCTGGCAGATGTCTGTGCTCTCCTCCTAGGTCCACCAACGTGTTGTACAATGCTTCTTTGTCCCAGAGTTTCTGCTTTGGGTGGGTCTAACATTTTAGTATTCTTCCCTTGGAAGTGAGCTTACAATTTGGATGGGTCTTTGGAGAACAGGGTATTCATTCTTTTGGCTTCTCTGATGTAGCTCTTCTTCTTTGTGGCCAGATCTGTGAGCCTTTGTTTGACAGTGTGTAGAGCTTCAGTTGCACAGTTAAACTTGATTTATAACAGTGTGAAGGTAACAATATTTACAGGTGCTAAAGCTAGGAACAAGGCTAAGGCGAATGAACTAGTAAAGGGTAGAACTAGATGAGTTCCATCAAATATGAATTCTGCAAACATTAATCTCCTGCTAAAACCAGGCAAAGACCCTGTATATCCCTCAAGCTATCGTCCAATATCCCTTATAAATGTAGACCTTAAAATAATCTGCAAAGCTCTCTCAAAGAGATTAGAGAAAATAACCCCCCTTTTAATTCATCCTGACCAAACTGGTTTCATAAAAGGTCGGCACTCATCAACAAATACACGTAGATTACTTAATTTGATAGACTACTCATACAGTAAAAACATTGAAACTACAATATTTTCTTTAAATGCAGAAAAAGCGTTTGACAGAGTTAACTGGAAATTTCTATTTGCAACTTTACACAAATTTGGTTTTGGAACCTCTTTCATTAACTGGTTAAAAATATTATATAATTCCCCAACAGCTTGTGTCAAAACAAATGACCAAACATCCTCCAGCTTCTGTCTCCTGAGGGGCACCAGGCAGGGATGCCCACTCTCCCCTTCACTGTTTGCAATTTTTATTGAACCACTAGCAGCAGCAATTAGACAGAATACAGTAATTAAGGGCATAAAATGCAAGAATGTGGAACATAAAATCAGCCTTTATGCAGATGATGTGTTACTTTTTCTCCAAAACTCACAAACCAATATCTCTGGGGTGATTGAATTGATAAACTCTTTTGCAAGAATATCAGATTACTCAATTAACTGGTCAAAATCTACAGTCCTTCCGATTAATTGCTCCTTCCATAATTCTTCTTCTACACCACTGCAATCGGGAAATATAAAATATTTAGGTATTAATGTTTCTCCCAAGCTTGCAGATCTAACTAAATTAAACCATATCCCACTTTTAAAGAAAGTAGAAGGCGACCTGGCTAGATGGAAATGTCTACCCATATCACTCATGGGAAGGG
This sequence comes from Oreochromis niloticus, assembly GCF_001858045.2. NCBI lineage: Eukaryota > Metazoa > Chordata > Actinopteri > Cichliformes > Cichlidae > Oreochromis > Oreochromis niloticus. Next base: position 1,409,425 of record NC_031982.2, on the reverse strand, counting down.
TTGCCGCTATAAAAATGATGGTCTTACCAAAAATAAATTATTTATTCTCAATGATCCCAACTAAACCGCCACAAGACTGGTTCAGATTCATATATGTCCAAATTCCTTTGGAAACATAAGCCCCCACGTATAAGCTTAAAAACACTACAAAAGACCAAGGATAAAGGAGGATTAGAACTACCTAACTTTCAGCACTACTTCTTAGCCAACAGGCTTCAGTTTATCTCAGGATGGCAAAAACATACCCTCTTAGATGAACCTTGGCTAGATGTAGAACAAGCACTTTGCAATAATCTAGAGATTTCAGACCTACCATTTATCAGCTCAAACATCCAACGATATGAATGCTTCAAAAGCGTCAGCATCAGCTCTTCTCTGACAGCATGGTGGGAGTTTCTGAAGTTGACAGAGTCTTCATTAATCCCATGCAAACGTACACCTATCTGGAACAACCCTGACATATTACAAAACAATAATATGATAAACTTTTCAGATTGGAGTGGCAAAGGAATCAAATATTTAGAACATGTACTAGAAGGAACAGAATTTATTTCATTTGACAGACTAGTTACACAATATGGGATCAACAAGAAAAGATTTTTAGAATATCAACAAATTAAATCCATAGTAAAAAAGAAATTTAAACCGGGTCAAGTTGAATTACAAACACCACCAAGTGTGGTTCAATTTCTTACTCTTGAAACCCCCAAATTACTATCGAAAATATACAGAATGCTTTCTAAAACAGATGAATCAATATCACTTCCTATTGCAAAATGGGAAGTGGATTTATCAGTTAACTTAGACCAAAACTTCTGGTCTCAGATTTGCTTAAAAACCTTTCATCTAATTAGAAATCCCAGTCTTCCATTAATTCAATACAAAACACTACATAGAGTGCACTATACAGGTCATCGGATGTTCAAGATGGGCTTTACGTCTACCAACAACTGCTCACACTGCCAAACCAATTCACCGGACAATTATATCCACGCTCTTTGGTTCTGTCCACCAGTTCAGAAGTTTTGGCGCGAGATATGTGAAGACTTATCAAAGTGTCTGAAATGTAACATTCCAACTTCGCCTTTAGTGTGTTTGTTGGGCAGTTTAGATAATGTCACTACAGAAAAGAATATAGCCCATATGGTTTTCACTGCCCTATGCATAGCCAAGAAAACAGTCCTCATGAACTGGAAAAATAAAAATAATCTTAATTCTAACCAATATAGAAATTATCTATTAGATTACATTAGTCTTGATACAGCCTCTGCCACCACATCAGATCAATTGCTCTGGGCTCCTTTGATCAGCTCCATCACCTAGTGGGGGTGGGGGGTCTTAGTTTGGTCCCACCTTCACTGTTGTGATTGGTGTGGGGGTAGGGACGGGCTTAGGGCGTCAGGGGGTTCCCCAGGAGCATCTTCCTTGGGGGGCTCAACCCGGGGTAGCGGTCATGGCCAATTAGGGGCTCTGTTGGCTCTTAGGTGACGGTTTCCTTGTGGCTGCATGCAGCGGGGCTAGGGGAGGGTCTGTGCTGACGGACGTGGATTACTGACCTGGTAGCCTGGCTGCCCCTGGGTGGGATGGGCGTGAGGTTCTGGGGGCGCTCCGTCTCTGGGCTGGGGCCCTGGCCGGGCTTGGGTCCTGGTTGGTGTGTTGCCGGGGTTGTGGGCGGGTGGGTGTATGGGGCCCCAGCCCTGGCGCAGGGTGCCGCCAGTGCATTGAGCCACCTGGGGGGGGCTCTTCAACTGGTGGGGGAGGTTGTCACATCTTGCAGGAGCTTTCCTCTCTTCAGGAACTCTCTCTGCAGGAGGGGGAGATATAGGAGAGGTGGAGGAAGATCTCAGCCTGGGCATCTATTGTCTTGTGTAGTCTGGAAGATGAGTGGATGACGGGGTGGGTGCAGTTTTCTCTGTGGTGGGGTTGGGTGGGCTGTCCCGGGCTCTGTGGGGCCGGGCGGCGCTGCTGAACTGGGCCCCGGTCCGGATGGGCCTGGGCCCCCTTTCCCTGGCGGGTTGCAGAGTATGGGGGTGCCTACTGGGGTCAGCGGGGGAGCTGGCCCCAGGGAGGGGTCACTCGCCCTTCCCTTCCTTCCCTCCCCATCTCCAGCTGCCTCCCTCTTCCCGCTCCACCACAATCACTCACACATGCAGGGCCTTGGGGTAAAGGTGTGTCACCAGGGTGCAGGGGAGGCATCCCCCCCCTCTGTCCCCTTCTGGCTGCCTGTGCCTCAATTTTATCCCACAACTTAGACATTCACATTACTCACACTCTCATAACACATACATATAGGACCTTGGGGGTGGGCACGCAACACGGACTCCAAAAGACCATCAGGGTGTATGACCTCACCCCTCGCGTCGTTGCCCACCTCTCAATTTTAAATACACGTAGACATTGAGGGCTATCAGGAGGGGCTATGCGCTTACCTGCTGCTCTCTGGCAGGTAGCTCCATGCCCTCCTGGGTTTTAAATGCACCTTAGAACACACATCAACACTACATATGAGCGGGTGGAGGGAGGTTTGGAGTCTTCTCACACCCCCGTTCTCTGCAGCCTGTTGGAGCGGGGGGGCCAGGAGGAGGAGTTGGCCGTCCGACTGGGGTCTGGAATGTGGGGCCTCCCTGCTGCTGCGGAGTCGGGGCGGTCTGCTTCTCCCCACCGCAGGGAAAAGAGTAACACCACCTGGGTCTGGGTGCAGTTTCCCCCTCCAGGGGCAAGGGTACCTAGACCCGGTTCTTAGAGTACCCTTGGGGAGTGTGATTGTGTGTACAGTGTCTCTTTATGTCTGTCTCCACGTTGGGTGAGTGCCGAGTAATTGCATTTGAGAGCATGAAGGTGGGAATGGATGTTTGTATCTGTGTGTGCCTGTATGTCTGTGTCTATATGTCAGGTTGGGTATCAGACGCCACCTCTCTGGGGACATCTCAGGCCCTCCAAGGTTTGGAGGTCTATCTCCCCCCACCACTCCCCCTGCCAGTGGCAGACGCCCTCAGACATCGGTGCGTTGGTGGTTCTTTGTGTCCAGGGATGGGCGTCCAGGAACACACCGGCTCACTCCTGGTGGCTGCTTGTCGGGGCCTGGAGCTTGGGGCTCGCTCGGGCCACTTCGGGGATGGGGTGCCCTCAGCCTCTCGGCCTGGGACTCGGTCACTCTGGCACAGCTGGCTGCCGGCGGAGCTCATGGGCAGGTCACTGCAACCCCCCCTGGCTTCTGCTCCGCGGCTGCTGAGTGACCCCTCATCTGGGGCTCTCCTCAGCTCTTTCTGGGATAGTGGCGCGGCTGCCCCTCTGTTGGTCTTCCTTGGTCTCTTGTGCTCTGATGGCCTCTGGATGTCTGGAGTTTTGATCTCCTCCATACCTGCTTCATGCCCTGGAGGACGGGGCTGTGGCCCCCCACACCCTCTAGCAGATCATTACATGAAGGAACCTTTTAAAAACAAGCGCGCTCATGCTCACAGGTGTACACACGGGTGCTCACACACACAAACTACACCCTTTTTGGCTCCTACCTCAAAGCACACTGTGCGCTGTCGATCTTACGTGCTGCACAATAATGTTTAATATTTAGTATTTACTGTTATATTCCCATATATCATTGTGATGATGTTTATTCTATTACTCTCGTTTTCTTCTGCTTGTTTTTTTTTCTTTCTCAACAGGTGATCCAGGTGATTGATATATGTATTTTTTGTCTGCTTATTCTGTTGGTTTTTGGTTTTTGCCCTTTATCCTCGTCCCTCTTCTCCGCTGTTTTTCTTTCCCTCTTTCTTTCTCCCCTTTCTTTTCCCCAGTCAAGTCTGTCCCGTATTCAGCAAGTGAAAATAAAATAAACAATAAAAGGTGAATCAAATAGACCATTACGGCAAGGCTGGGATGGTCCATTTGGTAAAGTAAATCCGTTGGGCATCTTTCTTTGCCTTTAGACAATAATTCTGATGGCAAAAGAACCAAAAGGGACAGGCAAAAAAAAAAAAAAAGAACTAGATGAGTTTAATTCTAATGTGAGGACTGTGAGAAACTATGAGCAACAGCTATGTAAACACTATGAACATGAACTATGGAGGTTAAAGCTAGATGAAAATAATTTAATAAAAAATATTTAACTCTCTTTCTCTGTGTGTGTGCATGCACTTGTGTGTATGTGAAGGCTGGTCTTAAATACAGCTGTCTCAATCAGTCTCAGGTGGTGATCCTGGGAGGAGCAGCGAAGGCTCCGCCCCAAGGAGGAGAGCAGCCACTGTGGAAAATTAGTGTGACTCACCCAGACCATGACAGTGTTGTTGTTTAGTGAATTAAACTGATTAGAGTAGAACTGAACTGAAATGAATTACAAAACATTTCAGTATAACTCACAGAAATATGTATGTTCACCATCCACCCACCTAAATCTCAGTTGGCTAACTGAGAAAAAACAGTAAAATAGATGGCACTCACTACTACAGACTGGTAGAAGATCTGCACACAGATTGCTGTACACATTAAAGGATAAGAGCACCCTTAGAAAGTAGAGTCTGCTCATTCCCTTCTTTTATAGAGCACTGCTGGTCCTCCTGTCCTGTCGTTCAGGTGAATGCCCAAGAACCTGCAGCTGTCCAGTTTCCACCTCTTCACCCATGATATTGATGGGCCTAGTCACATTTGTTTTTCCTCCTGAAGTCAACCACCATGTCTTTTGTCTTGCTGATATTCAGAAAGAGGTGATGTCTTCGAGACCACTCCACAAGTTCCTCGCCAGCTCCTTGTACTTGGAAATAATGTGTTAATAAAACTGGATTAACGTTTATCATTTGCACTGTAGTTTCCCATAAGGAAGCAATATGCAAATGTGTAAATGTGTGCATTCACATATGTGCGCACACACAGACACAACACACAGTTGATGCCGGGATATCTTTATTGAGCCTGTTGTTCTGAACAAATAAGTGCTGGAACACTGAAATGCCTTGGTAATGTTAGCAGAACGCCTTTTTTAATTAAAAAACGTTGTCCTACATGAAGCAGTGATAACAGCTATCTGTGTGAAGGAGATTAAGTGGGAAATGGAGATTGTGTAACAGAGTATGTCACTGTGTTCACTGTCTATTTTAGTTTATGAATATTACAAAACTTTTCATGAATTATCCAGAATTATGCAGTAAAGTAGTGAAAAATCATTATGTGTGCTGTTTGATGTGTACAATGTTTTTTAAATTAACCCTCCCATACGTTATATTGAACTAAATAACTGAATTATTCCATTTGAACACCATGTACCTGTTCCAACACATTTAACAATGGATAAAACATAATTTAATCAAAAACACTTAACTTTCTTTCTCTGTGTGTGTGTGTGCATGCACTTGTGTGTTTTACATTATTTGGGCTACAAATGGTCAGATTTCCTCAGTGGCGAAACATTTACAAAAAACAAATAGAAAGACCAACAAACTGAGAACTCACTATTTTATGCATTTATTTGTGCCAGCACTGTACCTCCATATCTGATTGAGTGGTGATCGTTATGGAGGGTGGGGTTCAGGTCGTGCCAAACGCAAGGCTCTTACGTTTTCTGTCTTATTATACAGTGACGTCGTTGCCACAAACTACTTTAACACCCCGCAGTGCATTCGGACACAGCACTGCACCCAGCTCTTTAAATTGACGATAGTAATGGTATTTGTTTTTCTCGCTAAAAGGCGACACACTGCACTTCTCTCATTGTCAGCAGACGGAAGATACAGCGCCGATTAGAGGAGCAACAAAGGAGTGTGTATGTATGTCTTTTGTTGATTGGCTGAACCGTGACCACTCTTCCCACAGCCTGCCGCTCACGGAGCTGCGCGCAGATATATTGAGTGCACAGACTTAAGCCAGTCCAGTTTCACAGCCCGCCGCTACCCCCAAGGGCACAAGCGGACGAGGAAATCTCCGAGCGGCTTTATTTTCTGTTAAATTAAAGCAGAGGTAAGAGCGCGAATACTTTTTTTAAGTAATGCACCGGTGCTTATACTACCCACTATATCTACAGCTAGTAAGAAATCATAGAGAATTAGGCACATCACCTGAAGGCGCACTCCCTTTGGGGAACTTTCACAGTTTGCGTTACGTCTTTGCCACATTTTTTTTTTTAAATTTTAATTTTCACTGCTCATAAAAGGTGGCATTATATATTGTTACTAGTTCATTAAAACCAGTAGTATCAGTAGTGTATTTGGTACTCAATTGAACATTTGACTTAAAATTATTAATTTAAAAATTATTTTTTTCCTCCCTCCCCTCATTTCCGTACTTAGACCATGGCTTCCCTCGCATACAGCAGCTGCATGTGGATGATGGTTCTGGGCGTTTGTGTGTCACTTGTGGTTGGAACAGACTGCGGGAAGGAGTGTGCACTTTGCGTATACCATCTGCTGGGACAACAGTCTGGTTTCTCATCAATGGTAATGTCGCTATATATTACTTTGTTTATATTTCTTAAAAAGAGACACATGAATAATTCATAAATTGTAATCAGTGAGTTGATAGTGGCACTGTGCCGTCTGTCCACGGTCAGTCTGACTTTTTATACAAGCCATGAGTCAATTTTTCTTCTCCCCTCAAAGCAATTTAATTTTGTCATAGTTCATACAAATACATGTAAAGTGACATTTACAGTGTTCAGCAAACATATTACGACACAACTTTTTGTCTTTCCTGTTCTTTTGTACTTGATTCTTTGCCGTTCCGTTTTGTATGCTTTACACTGTTTTTTTCTTTACTAACTTAAATTTCCGTCTCTGTTTTCCTTTTTTATTTCCCTTCTCATTTCCATAGCTTTCCTTTTCACATATGTAGACTCAGTTATACCAAATTAGACGACAGTCATAACTCTAATCTCTCACGGATTTCCACCCATGTCAATTTTTCTGTATATTATGTTATTCTCGCTCCTTGATTTGATTTAGCCTTTTCCTCTTTTCACGCCTCCTTTTTCCCTTTAAATGCCACTTGCAAGATCTGTTGATGGCTATAATATTGATCTGGCATTCGAGTTCTTCAAACTGCAAATGCATTTTATCGTTTCCCTGCCTTTTCTTTCCATTTAAGACCTCGCACTCTCCATGTTTTATATTTGTAGTAATGTTAATAGTAATGCCAGACTTCCAATAAAAGATTATTGTTTTAGGTTTTTCTCAAAACTGAAATAATTCAGACGCTGATGTTTCAATTACTTTGAGTATGCAGCATGTGCAGTTACAGCCTTATGTGCTTCATGTTGAGACCCAGACAAGTTAAAATATTGAGCAGAGAATTAAAAACTCTTTATGTTTGGAACATATATTTTGCATTGTTTCATATTCAGATAGAACTACTCCATATTATATTTTACATGTGAAAGAATTTAAAATCATTTCATTAATTATCAGTGCATTTAGTGTATTTAAATTACTTCTTACTTCACTAAATGGTATCTACTGAGATCTGATTTACAGAACCTTAAATTTTGAAGAGGCAATTACACTGTTTCATATTATAACACATAACAATGTATGTGTATGTGTGCATATATATATATATATATAATGTACATTATTGTCTGTAGGGAAAAAGGGATAAATATGTACTAGGTGCTAATATATTCTAATATATTCCCAATTCAATTTTTCAGTCTTCAAAAGCAAATGGCACTGAAAGCTAGCTGAGGCACAAATTCTCCCTACATGCTATCGAACATTTTTTTCGAGTCAACATATTTGTGATGACTTTAAAAAGTGAAATCCAATCATACCAAGAGGTTACGTGCAGATTATCCTCACAGTGTGTAGCTCAAGGGCCCAGCAGTTGCATTTATTATGACTATGCTCCTTCGCTTGGAGTTAAATGAATTCATAATTTAAGCAGGTTTATATTAGATGTATCCGCTACACTGATAACAGGTGAGGAACAGATGAGACGTCTTGTGGGAAATGTATGTTATTGTTAAAGCGATTGCTACGACCGTGGACCTGTTGTAATGTGTTCTTGTTGATTGTTTCTCTGCACTGTTGAGTTTATGCCTTTGCTGTCTTATCATGACACAGTTTGTGTCTTTGTGTGTATGTTTGTGTCAGCCTCTCTTCAGGTTCAGTAACATTTCATTAGGTAACAGTGTCATGGTTTAATAAAGAGGGGAAATAAAACAACAGTAACAGAAGAATAAACCGTTAAGGGAAGACTGAAAAATCCTTCATTCTTATATTATTATCATTTGTATGTGACAAAAAAGTAAAACAATATCAATTTCTTTTCTATTTCAATCCCTTTAAACAAGCACAAACTGGATTAGAGAAACTTACATTTAGTGATCACAGTCTCACATAGTTGTTATCACAAATAATATATAACATGTGCAACAAGCTCAGGCTCTAGCTTTCATTCAAAAAATAAACTGTTGCTATATATTGCCAAGAAATTCTTAGGTAACCTGTCTTCTTACCAGCTACTTTGTTCAGGGGACAGATTGTGTGATTTCCCACCAACACTCAGATTATTCAGCATGTCTCCAGCATGTCCTCAGAGCTTAGTAAACCTGCTTTGTGTTTTATGTGCTGCCCTGAGCAGAAGATGTTGCTGTTACAAAATCTTGGACTTCAGGTGGAATTTGGTGTGGATATTGCATGCTGTTCTTCTCTTAAAATGTACTTTAGTTTCTTTTCTTTTTAGAAATTTTAATTGCTTGTGCTGCCCTCTTAACCAAGAAGAGAACTTAATGGGAAACTTGTGGCTAAAAACAGGACAAATAAATAAAAAATAACAAGAAAAAAAATCTTGGAACAGTTTCTAAAAGTCAATAATGGGTCTTATTATACCTCACCTTTTTAAAATACACTTTCCATAAATACATTTCTGATGTCTAGAAGTAGTCCTGGTACTTTACAAAATGAACATGTCTCATTGACACTTATATTATTAAAAAGGACAGAAAAAGAGCTGTAAGAGGTATTAGCTTTATAAATAGTATAGAGACGGAATATAACTTCTGAATATAAAGGAAGACAGAAACATTTGAACAGTTGTTCATCATTATTGATAGTTTTATTGATGTTTTTGAAGAAAGATGGTTCAGCATGGACTGCTAAATGAAGCAGTCATTTATAGTGTCCAGCTCAAGCTGAAAAACTGATTCAAATGAATATTTAACTGGATAAAACAGTGAGTTGTACTTGGAAGCTATTGCATTTATGAAAGACTTGATAGCAATTTGGGTTTTTTTTTTCAGACATGCTCTCCTCAGTGTGATGGTGGGTTGGACAGCCAGAAGCTGCGCCTGTGCCAGGACTTACTGCTGGAAGAGGAAGGCCACATTCCAATGGATGCTTACCCCAATGAACAGGGGGCGCAGGAAGCAGAAGGTACCCTGAACACTGATGATGAGTTTGCAAGATCACCAGAACAACAAATGTCCAAGAAGTATGGTGGCTTCATGAAACGCTATGGTGGCTTCATGTCTCGCCGCTCATCCTCTACAGAGGGCTCACTAGAGGAAACCAGAAACCAGAATGATGAAGAAAACCTTCACCTGGACATCCTAAAGATCCTTAATACAGAAATTGGGCGTAGCAATAAGGGGGTTGATCAGGGAGGTGAGGTAGTGAAGAGGTATGGAGGTTTCATGCGTCGGGCTGAAGGGGAGGTTGCGCAGGGTGACCTGCTAGAGGCAGTGTTAGGCCGAGGCCTCAAGAAACGCTACGGAGGGTTCATGAGGCGTGTGGGTAGGCCTGAGTGGCTGGTGGACAGCAAGAATGAAGGGGTGATGAAACGAGCTTCGGAGAACGGTGGTGAGCTACAGAAGAGATACGGTGGCTTCATGGACTAGGAGAGTTATGACACCCCAGTCCCTCATCCGTCCAACCTTATCAAGTAATTACCTTGTTATCAGAACTTTTTTGGTGTTTGTGTAAGTTGCCTGCCCACCTATACTGAATTAAATCTCATCTTCCTTTGCATAATGTGCTGATCTTTGGTTTGACTGGTCATGTAATGATATAAAGAAAAAATATGAACATGCACTGTTCAAATGTATACAAGCCATTATTCAATGTTTATGTTTTTCATGACAATATTATTTATTAAAAGAATATGTTAATCAACATGTGTGTGTTCACATTATAATTTCACAAAGTCAAACATGTTTGAGTTTGTGTTTGTAGGCTCAGAAAAAAATCAAGCGCTCTCCTTTAAATATGCAAATATTTGCTGCACATCAATAAAGACAAACAACTTATGACTGGCTGCTATTGTAGTTTTTATAATAGTGATACTGTAATAAAAATAAAATATAAACACTGCAATTTATATAAAAATGACTAAGAGTATGTAAAAAGCTGTATACATGTGTTTAAAGATTTTTTATATATAAATCAAAATATAAAAGCAAGAATAGCTTATATTGTCTGTGGGTTTACCTTTCTGGATAAACTGGACTTCAACACACTGAACAAATAAATCCTTTGTCTACACTGTGTTTTCAAAAAAGGTATACGCGATAGTTTTTAAACCGTAATCCAGTCACAAACCACAGAGCAAGTGTCAGGACATTAATATCTGAGTGGGTGGCGGAAAGTGTAGTTTCACTTCACCTACCGCCTACTGGTGATGGCCAGAGGGGCCGATGGCACGATATGGCAGCCTTGCTTCTGTCAGTCTGCCCCAGGGCAGCTGTGACTACAACTGTAGCTGCCTCCACCAGTGTGTGAATGTGAGAGTGAATGAATAGTGGAATTGTAAAAGCGCTTTGGGTGCCTAGAAAAGCGCTATATAAATGCAATCCATTATTATTCATTATTATTATTCTTACAGATGAATGGGATACATGTCTAAAACTAAAACTAACGGCCAGGATTCAACCTCAGCCAGACAGAAGGTGAATGAGTAGGCACCACTGGTGATTAGCCTGGTTTAAGAGGCTCTATATCTGAGTGTCATCAGTGTAAAAGTGTTTTTTAAAATATACACTCAAGTGTGCATCTTAATACAATGAAAATGCTTAAATACACAATGAAAACAGCATTATACCCAGATTGGAACCCTGAGGTATACCACAGGTTAAGGGGGTAGTGTTAGAAGATCAATTTCTGATAGAAAAGTAAATGCTGACAGAAAAAGAACTACTCAAATAAGACTTGTACTAGTTCAGAGAACTTTCACAAAGTCTGATACACCAGTCAAGATATGAGAAAAAATGCAGCATTAAAATCCAGTGATCGAATGTAAAGCCAGACTAAAAACTCTCACCGATTTGTGAGAAGGATTACAGCTGCTAGAAAACCACTTTCTCAAATACTTTACATAGAAAGGGGAGGGCAGATATTACTCTAAAATTTAAAGTAATGTAGTGTTGAGAGACATGGGACAGAGAGATTGAAGACCCTGCAGCTTACCTGTCAATACATGTGAGACAGGGTGAAATTGTTTAACATACGGTCTTTTATGTGAGACACAGAGTGTTAAAGCAGTCTTATCTTTGTGGGATTTTGCTAATAACTTTTATCTTTATTCTTAATCAGAGGGTTCAATCAACGTATAAGTTTAATTACTATGTTAACACTAGAATTACTGAGCCTTTTTTTCCCTGGTGCAAGTCGCTACTATTCAATTACACGTTTTGCCGTGAGACTGGGCTAGACAGACATCTCAGAAATCATCGAAGCACTTTTGCAAAGAGGCTCCATCTTGACAAACTGAACAGATATCTGAAGATTAAATCACGACATTCTTGGCTAAAAAAATATTAAAAGTGTAGTTGGTGACACACAAACAGGGTATTTCAAAGTAAGGTTCAGTTAGTTTCCACATGTCCTTGTTGGCTCTGAGAAACACCCACTAAAACAATGGCCACCAAGTCAAAGCAATGGCTTTAACTCGATCAGCATTAACTCCGCCCACCTTCCGTACATTGGGGTTCCTCCCAGTGGATGAGAAGGCCCGTTTCCTGCACCCATGGGTTGGGTAACAGCACCTAACCGTTGTCTGCACCCATACGGTGAACAATGGTTCAGAGTACCCGTCCCCTTTGGAGTTCTTTGGTGGGCGTGCCCGAGTGCCATCCACCTGGGAAACCTGTCGTCCCACTGTGAGACCCCAACGCCCATGTGGGCAATGACAGTGAGACCTGGAGGGGTGTGACTGGAAGGAACGGCCCGCCAAATCCTAACCCGATTTGTGGTGCCCTGTCACTGGATCCCTTGCAAACCACAGCCTGCTCTTAACAAACACCATCACTGAAACATAAGGGTGTCCATAAGTGCATGTGGCTCCAGGACATAGGCCGCAAACCGGCGACTGACCTTGTAATCATATCATCAGATCTTTGGCGATTGGTTCTGGACACTCAGGTGATGAGACAGGCTGAGCTAGTAGGATTTTAAAAGTGAAGCCAATACAGGAGAAATCTATATAACACCGAAATCTATATTTTTTTCTTTTTGCTTCTTAATGCATTAGCATGCAAGGGTCTAAACCGTCTGATCCAGAGATATCGTCGCTGACCTTCTGGGTCTTGCCAAATCTGCCGTGTTAGAATGAGAGCTGCTTCTGGTGGCTAATTCTTCCGTGTGGACATGGTATTTGTTTTAATTTTATGTGAGTGCCTCAGGGCTGTGTTTTAAGCCCCCTGCTGTACTCACTGTACACTTATGACTGTGTAGCCACATCAGATTCCACCTCCATTGTCAAGTTTGCTGACGACACTGTTGTTGTGGGCCTGATCTCCGACAAGATCGAGAAGGCCTACCTGGAGGAGATTAGGAACCTGGAGAACTGGTGTCAGGAGAATAATCTCCTCCTAAACGTCAGCAAAACTAAGGAGCTGATTGTGCACTTCAGTACAAAGCAGGCGAGGAATTACGAGCCTCTGATCATCTGTGGCAGTGGAGAGAGTGGACAGCTTCCGGTACCTGGGTGTCCACATCAATCAGGACCTGTCATGGTCCTGCCACATTAACACCCTGGTCAAGAAAGCCCGTCAGCATCTCTTCTTCCTCAGAAGACTTAGAGACTTCCATCTACGGCTGAGGGTGCTTAAGAACTTTTACTCCTGCACTTGAGAGCATCCTGACGGGAAACATCTGCAACACAATACCGAGCAGGACAGACGAGATCTGTGAATAGTTTTGCATTCGGCTGAATGCATCAGTCGATCAGAGCCTCCTGACCTGCTGTCCGTCTACACTCAGTGGTGCAAGACCAAAGCCAGAAAGATCATGATGGACCTCTCCCATCCTATTGTTGGGATGAGAGAGGTCCATCTTCTCGCTGTTGAGGTCTGGGAAACGCTTCCGCTCCCTTAAGGCCAAAACAGAGAGAATGAGAAGGAGCTTCTTCCCCCAGGCTATTCGGGCCTTGAACCAGGTGCAGGACTGGACTCTCCCACACACATCACATTATCTCATGCACTGTTTATTTGCACACTTCTTATAATTTATAATTTTTTTTTTCATAATTTCTTTCGTAAATTGTTATTTGCACATTCTTTTTACTGCAGATTCTTTTTAAAATGTGTAAATTTTGTAGTAACCTGTAAATCTGTAAATCGTACTGTCATTTAATGGTCGGGCATTGCACAGCAATGAGCATTTCACCACATGTCGTACTGTGTATGGTTGTGTGTGAGACAAATAAAATTTTAATTTAATATTGAGAGGACTCTGACATGTGACATATGACAAATTAACTTAAAACTATTTACATCCCCCAAAGCATGTATTGACCTATCCAATTCCCACATGGGCTCTTCTAGGATCACCCCTTGTCACCACTTGTCTGAGGGTCTAAATCCCCTTTCCCTCAATCCCAACAGTTATGCAATCGTTCTTTTTTCTCAGTTTGTTTTAACTTTCCAAAAGATCCCTTGCAAACCACAGCCTGCTCTTAAATGAGAAATGTAGTTTGAGTAGTGAAAATGCCTGCTTTAACATTTGATTTTTATACCTGTAATGTAGCACAGAGTGACAGTTTTGTCTGTGTGCTTTCGTATAAGCATATGATCATTATGATAAAATAACTTTTGCTAAAGAGACTGAAAACTCTGAAAGTGCTTTTATACTCCCAACAAATTAACGCTATCATCTGTGATAGTTCACATGAATTTCTCATTCCTCTTCTTCGACACCGACACTATGTGTGTGCACAGTTTCATCTCAATCCACTGCATAATTCTGGAGAAATTAAAAGGACTTATCTGGTCAAATTCAACATGCTCAACATCACATAAAAAATTAACTGAAAATCATCTGTGATTGTTGACATGAAATTGGCAATTGAATACTCTTAAACTGAAGTGTGAAGAGTAGATCCACTCGGGGGATGGCAGGACCGGCTGCGTTGTTTTCCAGGTGAAGAAAGTCATAATAATACTTGTTTTTGTTGTGGTATAAAACTGTATTGCCCTGCCTATGGGGTCATCCTTTTTGTGAAGCAGACCGTTGGTTCGCACTGAGGTTCAGGGTGCTGTAACTTGTTATTTTAACTGCTGAAATGAAGTGTTTTAAGAGATCAGAAATGGTTGGCCATAAAGCTTGCACTAGAGTAATGGAGGCACTGGCTGGAGGGGAGGGAACAGCCAATGGTCATCTGGACTGACCATTGGCTGTCAATGGTCAAGAACTCGAGTACCTCCCAGCTGCAAAGCATCTCAACTCCCATCAGGCCGGGTGGGCTCTGTACTTTATCAGATTCAATTTAACCAGCACTAACAGACCCGGTTCCCAGAATGTGAAGCCTTTCCCTCACGTGGGAAATCTAGTCACTGTTCAGGGATGGGCAGCGGGAGGAGCCAGACCCTGGGACCGGTCCACCAAATTGGCTATACATACCCTCTGCAGTTCGCAGCAAGGTAATTCAGCTGCTCCTTGGTAAGAACTGCACAGTGTCATTTATGCAACACTTGTTTTGGTGGCGCAAGACATCCAGGACTTTGTCTCTGCTCAGCTCAGTGCTGTTTTCCAACTCCCCTCCTGCTGGACTCCTTAGGCCCCTTCCTATTCCAACGAGGCCCTGGTCTCACATTGCACTGGACTTCATCACTGGACTGCCTCCTTCTTCAGATAATACCGCCATACTCACCGTTGTGGACTGGTTCTCTATAGTTGTACACTTCATTACTCTGCCAAAGTTACCCAAAGCCTTAGAGATGGCGAAGGTGTTAACTGATCATGTGTTTCACCTGCATGGCATTCCCCCAGGACATAGTGTCCGATCGGGGTCCCAAGTTTACTTCTCGGGTTTGGAGGGAGTTTTGTTTTGTGCTGGGAGCCCAAGTGAGTCTTTCCTTAGGGTTTCATCCCCAAACCTACGGCCAAAGAAAGGGCCAACCAGGAGTTGGAGGCTGCTCTCCACTGTGTGGCTTCGTCAAACCAGTCTCACTGGAGTTCACAGCTTGAATGGGTAGAATGTGCTTGGTCCAGCATCACCTTTGCCGCTGTCGACACCTGTGGAGGTCTACCCGGGCTCTCCTCAGGACCAGTGAGCAAAACAAACAGCTGGCTGACCGTTACAGGCTGACCTCCTCCGTATACACAGGTCAGAAAGTGTGGTTGTCTACTAAAAATGTCCAAAAAGCTCGCTCCTCGCTTTATTGGACATTTTAACATTGTGACTACGATTAATTGAATGACTGCTCGGTTTAACTTACCATGAAATATGAAGATCTATAACATCTTTATCTCTCCCAGCTGAAGCCAGTCCAGTCCAGTCCGTTGTGTTATTTCACTGTAAATAAACCCTTTGTCTTCAACTGAGGAAGTCCTGCGTTTGGGTCCTGCTTTTGCCTACCTGACACTACTATGAGACGACTTGGCTTGAGTTACAGCTACATTTACCAGAGGATCACAGTACCCATGCAATATACACAAGAGAGAATGGTTTGTTTTCAGAGATTTATTAGTTAATGCCATACTATTTTGATATAATTTTAAAATGAAATATTTGTCAGTTAAATGTAGATGCCCATGTAATGACTGTATTAACCTCATGAAACCTGAGGTCGGGTTTAGGATATATTTGTTGCTTCTCCAAGATTTTTCAGATTGGTAATACCTGATAAGTAGAAAAAGTAAGAATTATCTTTGACCATGTTTTTTGTATTTATTTATTTATAAATGCTTCGACTGGCCAAGATGAAAAGGATTAGAAATGAGTACATCAGAGGGACAGACCAGGTTTGAAAGTTAGAGAGGTGAGGCTAAAACAGTTTGTACATGTGCATAGAGGGATGGTAGATATATTGGACAGAGGAGGATGAAGATGGAGCTACCATCACCACCGTGTCTCCATATGAGGACAGTGGGTCTTAAGAGGTTAAGAAAAACAAATGTTGAACGACTTCCTATCTTTCCCCCTTTTTTTGGTGGGTCAGCTGTGCAACTGTAGAGTTGCTTTTTGTGTATATGAAACCAGTGCTTGTACTATCTGAAACTATCGGCTTTGGCCTGCTACACCGGACAATTCTCTTACAGCCTTTTTAGTAGCTCTCCTTGAGCTGTTTCACCATCTCTCGTTAGAGTGCCAGGTCTCTGGTTTTGCAGCTCTTTACGGTGGAAACACTGTCTGACTTTTCTGTCATTTAAAACTGTTTTTTAAAATCAACAATTTCCGACCAGATATCTTAACAATATAAGAAATTAGTATTTCTGTTTTGCAGCTATATCACGGATTGATATAAATGAGTGTTTCTGTTAGAATATCCAAAAGATCATAGTTGTCTTCATTCATTTACAACAATTTTTCTGTTGTAAAGCTTCAAAAGAGCAGGTTAATATCTCAGGAGTTCATCAAGCAATTGAGGACACGAGTGTCATTCCAAAGTGCAACATGATGCAAATCATATAATTTAACAGCTTCTGACACATTTCTGTATATAAACGTTTCAGGCTGAACAGCCCTTATGTGCAATTATTAGCAAGCAGAATGTTGACACTGGATCATATTTTCAATTCAATTCAAATCAATGTTATTTATACAGTGCCAAATCACAACAACAGTCTCCTCAAGGTGCTTTATATTGTAAGGCAGACCCTACAATAATACATACAGAGAAAAACCCAACAATCATATGACCCCCTATGAGCAAGCACTTTGGCGACAGTGGGAAGTAAAAACTCCCTTTTAACAGGAAGAAACCTCCGGCAGAACCAGGCTCAGGGAGGGGCGGGGCCATCTGCTGTGATTGGTTGGGGTGAAAAAAATGGAAGACAGGATAAAGACATGCTGTGGAAGAGAGACAGAGATTAATAACAGATATGATTCGATGCAGAGAGGTCTATTAACACATAGTGAGTGAAGAAGAAACACCCAGTGCATCATGGGAATCCCCCAGCAGCCTACACCTATTGCAGCATAACTAAGGGAGGATTCAGGGTCACCTGGTCCAGCCCTAACTATATGCTTTAGCAAAAAGGAAAGTTTGAAGCCTAAAAGTAGAGATAGTGTCTGTCTCCTGAATCCAAACTATTTTGATTACAAAGATTTCAGGGGAACATTTAATTTTCTTAATCACTTCTTGAATTCTGTTACTTTCACATTTGTGATCAATAAACTCCTCTTGTGCACTGAAGTGCACATGTAAAATTTATATATAAGATTAGATAAAAACAAAATACACAATACTAAATAATTCAAATCAAACAACAAAAGTCTCTTAACGAAAAACATACCCACTCACACCAGAGTGAGTTAATCATCTCTGGAAATCATTGGAATTGTTTCTGGCAAAATACATTTATATTTAACAATTGGTTCAGGATTTAATGAATTGACATTACATTATTCAAACTAAAATTGATTTGAATTGGGAAATCGACTTTTTAAACCCAACCCTACTCCTAAATAACTGAGAATGACATACTACACAAACAAAGCTGCTCCAAGCTGGTCAAGAAGGCTCACCAGCGCCTCTTTTTCTTGAGGACTCTGACGAAGAACCACCTGTCCTCAGACATCCTGGTGAACTTCTATTGCTGCACCATCGAGACCATCCTGGCCAACGGTATAACAGTCTGGTACGGGAGCTGCTCTGCCAGAAGGTGTCGCAGAGGGTCGTGGAAACTGCCCAATGCATCGCCGGAACACCACTTCCTGCCATACAAAACATCTACAGGAAGAGGTGTCTGAAAAGGGCTGGGAAAATCATCAGAGACCCCAGTCACCCAGCACACGGACTCTTCACCCTCCTGCCCTCTGGGAGGCGCTACAGGAGCCTCCGGACTAAGACCACCAGGTACCAGAACAGCTTCTTCCCCACAGCTGTCAGACTCCTGAACTCTGCCTCCTGACATCTGACCCACATTAAACTCATGGACTGAACATACACACACCCACAACCACCTACACACACACACATAATGGACAACTGTACCCTCAAACACACAATAATAACATGGACTGAACCACCACTCACAACCACTAGCACTTTATATAGCCTCTGTAGAAATTATCCACATATCTCACTTATCTTAACTGCACTACTGTAAATGCTGTATAGACAATCATTCTGTACAGTACAATAATTATAGTTTTATAACTGTTTATTAATACTCGCAATTGTATATCTACAATCTGTATAGTTTTCAGATTTTTTAACCATATGTATAACCTGTTCATAGCCTGTACACTCACTACAGCCTGTACATATTTATAGTTATAGTATATTCATAACATACCTTCATACCGTGTACATTGTAACATATCTATAATAGATCCATATTCTGTAATATATCTATATTATTGCCAAAGCACTTTCTGGATGGATGCAAACTGCATTTCGTTGCCTTGTCCTTGTGACGTGTGCAATGACAATAAAGTTGAATTCTATTCTATTCTATTCTAAAAGTTGTTTCTGTGGAGAAGTGATGTGAAATTCACATTATGCCCCCACTCAAAAAACGATTATATACTATATTAGATTATAAATTTAGGTTTACTTAATACTCCTATGTCAACAGTTTCCACCAAACTCAGTTATGTTAGATATACTTTACTTCAAATGAAAAAACTGACTGAATGTGCAACCAACATAACTGTATTAATTCAAACTATATCTAGTCATCTTAGCTTCAACTAAGAAGTCATTGTTCAGCTACCTTTTGGAGGGCCAGGAGTAACAAAATGAATTAATTCAATACGCCATTAAATTATTAATTAAATGGTTCATTAATTAATTAAAATGTGAATTAATTCAATACATATTTAATTTCTTTTATATTGAAAAACATAAACACTCACATTGCCGGTAGGTTAATGCAATGCCAGCTGTTTAATTCACAGCAGCTTCTGCAGTAACCATGGTAACCGCAGACACTAAGCAGCTGGATCGATGGGAAGTATCTGGGAAGTATCTTTCATGTGTCTTTGAAAGTAAAAATCAGTCGTTCATCAGCGTGCAGCTAGTTTTACAGCTTGGTCCTGCTGAAAAACTGCCAAATACATGGCTGCAAACCATCTGACACATTTAATGGTGAATCAGGACACAGGAACTGTAATTGCTGACCTCATATTGAATGTGTACAGAGACTGAGCCCATGTGTGACGTTTGTTTTTATATCTAATCTAATCTAATCTAATTATATCTGATCTTTCACATGTGACACCGTTGCTATCTCAGTTACACTGGCTTCTTATTGAATTCAGAGTCCATTTTAAGATCCTGGTTTTGACTTTTAGAGCTTTGCATTGACAAGCACCAGCTTACATCTCTGATCTTCTACAGCCCCATGTCCCAGCAGGTCCCTGAGATCATGTGATCAGGGCCTACTTACTACACAACACACTAAGATGAGAACTAAGGGAGACAGAGCTTTTGCCACTGTGCCCCCCAGACTGTGGAACAGTCAAAACTCACCTTTTTAAAATTGCTTTGGGTTCATTTTTGCCTGTTTTATGTTGTCTGTTTTATCTTTATATATCTTTTATTGTTATCCTATGTTCAGCACTTTGTGATTGTGTCTAGAAAGATGCTATATAAATAAAATTTTACTTACTAATCTTTGCTCTCAAACTTTTAAACAGCAGCGAGTCTGTAGCTGAGAGAATACAAACTCAAACAGTCGGAGCAGGTTTGATCGTTTCTTTTCAAAATCAGCTGGAAGCACCAAGTTTTCACTCAGTTAAAAACGTGGTTTATTTACAGCATGTTTTAAGTGTTTAAAATGGGGGAATGATGGGGAATCTGTTTTAAATGAGCTAAAATCACAGAGCATCGCATTGTCATGGGAACGTGCGTGTATTAATTTGGTGATTTATTAAATGTATAAATGTTATTATGATTTATTCTTATCTGCTGCTGAGTCTCTTACGCTGATGGAAATGCAGATAACACAGAACACAGATCACGAACACCTGTTCAACCAATCACATTCATTCCACTCTGATCTGACAAACTGAAGCATTCATCTCTTTTACAGCAGTGTTGTGTTTGACTGCTGTATTTTTACGTTCTTCATACTGCAGATTTCACATCTCTGGAATAGTTGGCACTAATAAGGATGGTTTCTGTAACAGAACATGGATATGACCTGTGAATTAGATTCATAGATGACTGTTAGATTAGTTTGATGCTGCCAACACTTTTATGTGACCGCACTGGGAAATCCTGGGTGAACTTAGAGAGCTGATAACCAGCTTCATGTGATCGTTTATCCTGGTCCCAGTGTTAGGGTCAATGAATCCAGATAACAGAAAGATATCCTGGATATGCTGACCTCACTTCGTGGTGTACAGGGCTCTCAGACAGCAGCTGGCCTGCCTGTTTAATCTCATGATTATTATTCACAATAAAAATATTAATCGAACATCCAGAAGTCTGTATGTGTTTCATCGTGTCTAACAAGCCTGGCACAGTTAAACCTAACAATTACTACATGATGGAAACACCAAGCTCGAGTGCATATGAGGCGAGCGGATCAATTACATGCTTTGCCGTGAGACTGGGCTGAACAGACATCTCAGAAATCATCGAAGCACTTTTGCAAAGAGGCTCCATCTTGACAAACTGAACAGATATCTGAAGATTAAATCACGACATTCTTGGCTAAAAAAATATTAAAAGTGTAGTTGGTGACACACAAACAGGGTATTTCAAAGTAAGGTTCAGTTAGTTTCCACATGTCCTTGTTGGCTCTGAGAAACACCCACTAAAACAATGGCCACCAAGTCAAAGCAATGGCTTTAACTCGATCAGCATTAACTCCGCCCACCTTCCGTACATTGGGGTTCCTCCCAGTGGATGAGAAGGCCCGTTTCCTGCACCCATGGGTTGGGTAACAGCACCTAACCGTTGTCTGCACCCATACGGTGAACAATGGTTCAGAGTACCCGTCCCCTTTGGAGTTCTTTGGTGGGCGTGCCCGAGTGCCATCCACCTGGGAAACCTGTCGTCCCACTGTGAGACCCCAACGCCCATGTGGGCAATGACAGTGAGACCTGGAGGGGTGTGACTGGAAGGAACGGCCCGCCAAATCCTAACCCGATTTGTGGTGCCCTGTCACTGGATCCCTTGCAAACCACAGCCTGCTCTTAACAAACACCATCACTGAAACATAAGGGTGTCCATAAGTGCATGTGGCTCCAGGACATAGGCCGCAAACCGGCGACTGACCTTGTAATCATATCATCAGATCTTTGGCGATTGGTTCTGGACACTCAGGTGATGAGACAGGCTGAGCTAGTAGGATTTTAAAAGTGAAGCCAATACAGGAGAAATCTATATAACACCGAAATCTATATTTTTTCCTTTTTGCTTCTTAATGCATTAGCATGCAAGGGTCTAAACCGTCTGATCCAGAGATATCGTCGCTGACCTTCTGGGTCTTGCCAAATCTGCCGTGTTAGAATGAGAGCTGCTTCTGGTGGCTAATTCTTCCGTGTGGACATGGTATTTGTTTTAATTTTATGTGAGTGCCTCAGGGCTGTGTTTTAAGCCCCCTGCTGTACTCATTGTACACTTATGACTGTGTAGCCACATCAGATTCCACCTCCATTGTCAAGTTTGCTGACGACACTGTTGTTGTGGGCCTGATCTCCGACAAGATCGAGAAGGCCTACCTGGAGGAGATTAGGAACCTGGAGAACTGGTGTCAGGAGAATAATCTCCTCCTAAACGTCAGCAAAACTAAGGAGCTGATTGTGCACTTCAGTACAAAGTAGGCGAGGAATTACGAGCCTCTGATCATCTGTGGCAGTGGAGAGAGTGGACAGCTTCCGGTACCTGGGTGTCCACATCAATCAGGACCTGTCATGGTCCTGCCACATTAACACCCTGGTCAAGAAAGCCCGTCAGCATCTCTTCTTCCTCAGAAGACTTAGAGACTTCCATCTGCGGCTGAGGGTGCTTAAGAACTTTTACTCCTGCACTTGAGAGCATCCTGACGGGAAACATCTGCAACACAATACCGAGCAGGACAGACGAGATCTGTGAATAGTTTTGCATTCGGCTGAATGCATCAGTCGATCAGAGCCTCCTGACCTGCTGTCCGTCTACACTCAGTGGTGCAAGACCAAAGCCAGAAAGATCATGATGGACCTCTCCCATCCTATTGTTGGGATGAGAGAGGTCCATCTTCTCGCTGTTGAGGTCTGGGAAGCGCTTCCGCTCCCTTAAGGCCAAAACAGAGAGAATGAGAAGGAGCTTCTTCCCCCAGGCTATTCGGGCCTTGAACCAGGTGTAGGACTGGACTCTCCCACACACATCACATTATCTCATGCACTGTTTATTTGCACACTTCTTATAATTTATAATTTTTTTTTTCATAATTTCTTTCGTAAATTGTTATTTGCACATTCTTTTTACTGCAGATTCTTTTTAAAATGTGTAAATTTTGTAGTAACCTGTAAATCTGTAAATCGTACTGTCATTTAATGGTCGGGCATTGCACAGCAATGAGCATTTCACCACATGTCGTACTGTGTATGGTTGTGTGTGAGACAAATAAAATTTTAATTTAATATTGAGAGGACTCTGACATGTGACATATGACAAATTAACTTAAAACTATTTACATCCCCCAAAGCATGTATTGACCTATCCAATTCCCACATGGGCTCTTCTAGGATCACCCCTTGTCACCACTTGTCTGAGGGTCTAAATCCCCTTTCCCTCAATCCCAACAGTTATGCAATCGTTCTTTTTTCTCAGTTTGTTTTAACTTTCCAAAAAAAAAAAAAAACCAACAAAATATCCTCAGCTTCATGATGAAAACACAGTTCTGCATTTCTCCTGCTGGGAGAAGGATATACAACATTTGGAGAACTGTTATACTGAACTTTGGATTTGTGTAGGTTCCCATAGCTACTGACTGCAAAAACTACATCATCCTGTCAGCATGTTTTTAGTGGCTGAGGCTATGTGCTGGTAATATTACTGCTGACACACTTCCAACAGAGCAGCTACAATAATAATAACGATAAAAAGAGTTTTTAACAGAAAAGCAGAAAAGCACCATCGCGTCATCTTCATCATCCTGGTAGATGGGAGCATATTTTCATCAAGAATGTCCCTGTAAATGTTTCCATTCATCCTTCCTTCAGTTATGTGAGGCATACCAATACTGTATGCTGAAAAACAGCCCACATCATGATGTTCACCACCTCCAAACATCGCTGTTATAATGGTGTTTAGCAGTGATATGCTTTTGACCTTCAAAAGTGTATCACAGCTTCCAAAAGTTCAACTTTGTTGAGATGGAAGGAATTCATCCGACCAGAAAATATTCTCCTTTATTTTAAAGGGTTGTCAAAATGTTGTTCAGCAAACTTTAAGCATGCTTCCACGTGGTTTTTTTCTTGCATGGTAGGCATGCATACCAGCTATGGCGGTTGATTGCATTGAAACAACTGTACCTGCTGATCCCAGGTCTTTCTGTAGCTCTCCACAAGTGGTCCTTGGCTCCTGTACAACTATTCTGATAATTCTTTTCACTGTTCTGCTTGAAATCTTGCGGGGAACACCTGGTTGTGACCCGATTTATGGTAAAATAATGTTCTTTGCACTTCTAGATTATTAGTTTAGAAATTCTTCTATAACCAGTGTCATCGGTACTTTTCGCAGCAATACGGCCACAAGCGTGTTGCAGAAGCTCTTTGGTTTTACCCATGAGATGTTTGTGTGACACCTTGGTAATGAGACATCATTTTACAGGCTTTATCAGTTGGGACTGAACCAGCTGATATGAATTTGCACTATGTGACAGCATTGCTTTCTAGTGACTTATGGATCTGCTTTACCTGCTGTTTAGTGTTTAACAGCAGGTAAAGTAAGTAAACACACACACACACACACACACACTCTTCTATATACTTTAGGTGTAACAACTGAATATTGGAATTAGGCTGTTGCCTTCCTATGAGCTCAACAGTCACCTTTTGAACCATGTTTTAAAGGCACGGAAGTGCTCTAAGCATGTAGCATGTGGCTAATTAGATGCTGTATGCATAACACTAAGCACACTTACTCAAAGTCCCATGATGCATCTGGGCAGAAAACAGGCGTGGCTCGTTGGTTACGTTCCGTGACACACCCCGCATATCCGTGTTGGTTCTGTTTGATGTGACATCCTGCTTCTTCTGCCGCAGGCTATACAAACTGCTGAGACACAATATTGAACGGCTTCTGTTGGAGACGCGGTGTTGTCCTACCAAACAAAAGAGCACGGTACGTTTCCTTTCTCTGGGAACTCTACAGATACTCTTTATTAGTTTTCGTTATCAGTTTGATAACGTTAGCCTATGTGGAGAGCAAAGGTTGTGATTCAGACTGATACGGTGTGTGCCAACAAGGCTAGAGAACGGGTTCACTGTCAAACAGCCTGAACGGGACTCTCGGTGTTTGGTAAGTTAATGAAAGTTCATTTCAGCTGAAAGCATCAGAGTGAATCAGCATTAAAGTGTTTC